>NW_011494615.1:5225347-5265034 GCF_000754665.1 Bison bison bison
TTTGAACTGTGGTGTTGGAGAAGACTCTTGAGAGTCCCTTGGACTGCAAGGAGATCCAACCAGTCCATCCTAAAGGAGATCAGTCCTGGGTGTTCATTGGAAGGACTGATGTTAAAGCTGAAACTCCAATACTTTGGACACCTGATGCGAAGAGCTGACTCATTTGATGCTGGGAAAGGCTGAAGGCAGGAGAAGGGGATGACAGAGGATGAGATGGTTGGATGGCATCACTGACTCGATGGACATGGGTTTGGGTGAACTCCGGGGGTTGGTGATGGACAGGGAGGCCTGGCGTGCTGCGATTCATGGGGTCACAAAGAGTTGGACACGACTGAGCAACTGGACTGAATGGAAATGGTGGGCTTCTCAGGTGGTACAGTGGTAAAGAACCCACCTGACTATGCAGGAGATGCAAGGGACGTGGGTTTGATTTCTGGGTTGGGAAGATTCCTGGGGTAGGAAATGGCAACCCACTCCAGTATTTCTGCCTGGATAATCCTGTGGATAGAGTAGTCTGGCAGGCTACAGTCCATGGGGGTGGCAAAGAGTCAAAGACGACTGAGCAACTGAGAATGCACACACACGTACAACAGAGATAGAGGTATCTGTTGTTTCTCATAGGATTATTGTGCAGCTTAAATTTTTGAAAAAGTCATAAACCACCATATGTACAAGCAGTGCTAAATAGTTAAAAATTTATATGACTTCAAATATAGGTTAAAAGGGAATCATTTTCAAAACTTTTACGTGCAATTGGAATCTCTTAAAAAACAGAATAGAAGGTAGAAGTGCCCAAGTCTAAGTGTATCTTCATTCACAAGAAAATACAATATGAGGCATATCAAGAGCATAGAGAACATTTTAGGGTGAACTCACAGAACAAAAAAAGAGTTTCTAAAGCAACTGTCTCCAAATAGATGACCAAAAACAAGGAAACGAACAAATATGATTTAAAGCACATGCGTGTGGCACAGTAAGAATTACTGGAAAGAGATTAGACATGATTAGAGAAAGACAGTCTTACAGTGAATGAAATCAAATATTTGATTATATATCCTTCACATGGAATTATTTTGCTCTCCACTTGGAGTATGTCGTTTTATTAATGATTTTCTAAAAGCAGGAATGCCTCAAAATAAGCTCTGAGAAAACAGAATAGGAGGTGGCAGCACTCAAACGTAACTACGCACAACTCTGTGTTCACGTGGTTTCTGATTAGAAGCCTCTTGCTCTTCGAAGCCAACTTTAGTAGATGTTCTTGGTGACTTACTCAGATTACATTTACCAAGTTACCATATTCATTTTGTAGTTTGGGCTACTAAAGGCTCACAGATGCTCCTTTCTCTGGTCTCAAAATTGCCTTTTACCATATGGAAGCCAGAGCCTACCTTCACTTTAGCCAATAACTTATGTATGTGGGTTTCAAAAAGAAAAAAAAAAGAACAAAAAACACTGAGGGCCTTGGTTTTGGTGGGATATTTGCTGTGGCACTATTCACGTTCCAGAACTCCCTGTGAACTCAGGCCCAAACTACACTCTTGCTGCCATAACCTCCTTTCCCCACCCCTCCCACAGAACCCCCTACCCCCACCCCCACACCTTACCCTGCTTCCTTCACTTTCTTTCTCCTGAGTATACTTGATAAAACACCAAAACAAGAATCCCTGTGTCAAGACTTGTTTCTAAGGAATCCAACCTAAGATACCGTATCAAGGATGGCCATATGCTATTTAGCTTCCTAAACTTCACTATAACCAAAATGAGGAATCTTTGGTTTCCACAAACTTTGTAAAATTTTGTAACATGGAGGCAATCCTTTGTTGAAAACTGAGCAAGTGTTCCATTCTACTGAATTGCAAGTCTCCTATAACTGAGCAAAACTTGTTACAAAGATGCCTTTCAAGAGATAAATGTCTCTTCTTTTCTGGATGGTAACTTTTCTAGGAAAAAGAAAATTACCCTGAACAACATATTGAACACCATTTGTTCACCAAAGATGTATCTAATGGGTATTCTGCACTGCAATTTTATCATGAAGTTTATATCTAGGTATTTGCCAAAGTTTTAAATCATGGCTTGCCTTCTTTATATACTATCTCATAAAGAACAAGGTATAATAAATTCTCAGCAGTAATATTTCCCTCATCATTCTTTTCAAATGGTGAGATGATTGTGTGATCAGTGACTGAGAGTTTAAAATGAGTGTGTCAAGCATGTTACTGCCTCTACCATTCTAACCTGATACTGTAAAAAGCTGCTTCAACATTTTAGGGTCTCAAGTTCTCACTAAATGACACTACTTGGCTTTCATTTTTTAAAATTCATTATGCTTTATATTTATATCACTTATATGTTAGTGGGGTTTCTCTGGGAGCTCAGTGGTAAAGAACCCACCTGCCAATGCAGAAACCACAGGAGATGAGGGTTCAAACCCTGGGTTGGGAAAATCCCTGGAGAAGGTAATGGCAACCCACTCCAGAGGAACCTGGTGGCCTAGAGTCTATGGAGTCACAAAGATTCAGACACGATTGAGCACACAAACACACAAAGATAAAGTTTACCAATATCTGATTTATAACATATGGTAAGTGTTTGGAAATGAATGTGCTATCCATGCAAAGTTACGAGGAAAAAAATAAATGTTACCAAAAGCTTTGAGAAAGAAAATTTAACACATAGAAAAGCCAATTCTTAAAGACTCCCCCTCTGAAACAGTAATAATCTAATAGTACTAATTATCTGAAGCAATCTTGGGAAAGGAACTTGGTTTCCTGAGGCTTCTTTTATATTGGGTGCAAGTAGGAAGAACTAACAGACTTATCACCTAATTAAAAATATATAATAGGAAGGGTTTATTTCACTTTTATAATTTTGATCAGAATAAATGCTTTTCCTAGAACCATGTTTAAGCTTTTCAAAATGGAATAACCAAATACCTCGAGTTTGTAACCAAATTTCAGTTAGAGTTTGTTTCCAAATCCTAGGAGAAATGGAACAGAAGGAAAGCAGGAAGATGACAGAAGGGGAAAGGTGGTAGAATAGAAAATGAGAAGTTGACAGTAATAAAAATCTAATTTTACCCATGAATTAAAAACGAGAGCAGAATTCACAAGTAGCAGCCATATCCAGAGCTTAAATGTCTTTGAGCTCGGTCTCCCAGCTCCCTAAAATTGAAAGCATAGTGTTTTTATAACTATATACATTTTTTTTCCTTTTCCATAGCACTCTGCACTGTAGTCTTTAAAGGCTTCTATCATTTTCTTTCATCTGTTTTCAGTAACCTAATTCTTGATTATAAACTATAAGCATATTCTATGGAGACAAATTGGAACATACAGAAAAATTTACTTGAAGTAAATTTTAACTTCTTAATCCTTATTACTCAAGGATACAATATCTAACATTTTCTCTGATTTTCTTTGCTTTTTAACAATGAATATTTATATTTTCTCATATTGTAAAAATATGCTTAATGTTCCTTCAAATTACTGTTATTTCATAACTACTTTATGTAATTTGCTTGTATTTCTTGTTGATTTTTCAGTATCATAAATAATAGCACTGAGATTTTGACATAAAGTCATTTTCTTCTGAATTTGCCGTTATTTCTTAGGAAAGATTGGGAGGCTATCAGGTCAGGAAATATGGATGTTCTGAAGGCTCTGGGTTTATGGTGCCAAATAATTTTCTCAAATTTCTTTTTTACTGAGGACTAAGGTACCTGTCTTTGGAACAGAACAACTGTAAAGATAACCGAATAACCTGCGTTTTATTATGACTTTGTAACTCGCAGTTGTGCTGGTTGGAGGCCGGTTAGTAGAAGCAGCCTTTCTTAGCAAGGCCTGATGGGATGTACAGAGCAATGATTGAATATTACACAGGTGCAGAACAGCAGAGACTCCTGATGAAAGATACTGGCCTCCCCTTTTATTTTTCCAGCTCTCATGCAGGTCATCTCGGTGTAAACCAGATTGTGATTGTGACTAAAGCTAATCAAGCTATTTTAACCCTTAAGTTTATCTGATACCAGAATTTCCAAATGCTGGGTCAGTAATTTGTGATATTTGAAAACAAAAACAAGCAAACAAACAAAACACCATGTTCCATGCATTCCAGTTCTGGTTCAGCATTGAACTGTCTGGGTGATACTGGGAAAGTAATTTAAACCCTCAATACTTTGATTTGTTCATATTGTAAGAAGAAATTCTTGGACTTGATAAGTTTCAAGATCCTTCAAACTATTTTTAAAAGGCTAGCACTCTCATCACATAAAGTACCTATGCTGGTATCTTCCCTCCCAGAAAGTTCTTCAAATTAACCTCCTTTCTTATTCATAACCAGATTTGGCTGTAAGGACACCTGTGATTAAAAACCTAAAATGTTTCTTAGTATCCTTCTATACTCCTGTTCAAATCTCTTCCCCAGCAATTGACGTCTAATAGTTTACATTGACATAACTAGGGGAAACCACTGGAGATTCTTCAAGGGCAAATACTCATGGATATCAAAGTAACTTTCAGATCATACTTTTATTAGAAGCAATCACCAATATCATTCCTTAAAAAAGGAAAGAGAAAAACAGTACCTTGTACTCAGTTTTAACATAAACTCACAGTAATACTGTTAAGCTCTCAATAGAATTTCTAAAGGAGTAATAATACAACATAAATGTATGGAACACCAAGCTAATACAGATGTTGTGATTAATTATAAGTGGGTTTTTTGCAGCTGATGTTAAAGTAAGTAATTATAGATTACTTTATTATATAAAAAGGGACACATGTGTTTTCAGAAAAGATACTTAAATTTTCTTCTATTGAGTTCTAAACGAACCACACAGTTGTGAGCATTGTTTCATATCTCGACAGAATGCAAGAACATAATGTTAATGTACCTCACTGAAAGCCTTCTGAAGCTTCTTTCTAGGCTCAGAACTTGTTTTAATTTTTCCACATAAATTAAATAAAACACTTATTTTCCTTGTTACTGTTTAACAGAACCAACAAATTCCAACAACTCAAACCTAACTGACCAAATCTCCACCAAGTGGTTTTCCTTTTCAACAGGACTGACAGGGCATCACATATAAATTGTTGCCGATGGACACAATTACAGGCTGATGATATGCTGTGTGCATCCATAATGAGTACTGTGCATTATCCATTTCCAAAACACATCAAAGTAAGAAATTCTGATTTTGGCTTGTCACAAATCAAATATATCACATCACTGACAGTACCTAATGAACTAGGATTTCTTTAACAAATTCATCCTAATTAGAAAATATGTGAAAACACTTTTCTGAAAATATCTTCCCTAGGCTCTGCTGTAAAATCCTAACTCAACTGTTATCTACATCACTCCAGAAATCCTGGAAACCCAGAGAGGCCCCCAGGACATTATATCCTCTGACCTCTCCAAATGGTAGGAAAAATTTGGGAAAGAAGTCTAGAAACCATTTACGAGGTCTCTACCACTTACAGGACTGGGAATAATAGAGAGCAAAGTCAGGCTCTACAAAAATCATGCCCTTTCTGATCCTCAGCCTTTCTACAACCAGATTAAATGGATAAAATGGACAGAAGACCTGAATAGACATTTTTCCAAAGAAGACATAGATGGACAACAGGCACATGAAAAGATGCTCAACATCAAAAACCATCAGAGATATGCCAACTAGAACCACAATGAGGTGTCAACCTAATACTTAACACCTAGCAATGAGGCTATCATCAAGAAGTCTACAAGCAATAAACGCTGAAGTGGGTTTGGAGAAAACGGAACACTCCTATACTGTTGGTGGGATGTAAATTGGTGAAGCCACTGTGGAAAACACTATGGAGGTTTCTCAAGAAACTAAATTAGAGCTACTATGAAACTGAAAAGTGAAAGTGAAGGTCGCTTAGTCCTGTCCAACTCTTTGTGACCCCATGGACTATACAGTCCAGTATTCTTGGGCTTCCCTTGTGGCTCAGCTGGTAAAGAATCCACCTGCCATGTGGGAGAACTATCATATGAACCAGCAATTACACTCCTCGGTGATATCTGAAAAAAAAAAAAATGAAAACACTAATTTGAAAATGTACATGCACCCAACGTTCATAATAGCACTGTTTGTAACTGCCAAGGTTATGGAAGCAACTTAAGTGTTCATCAACAGATGAATGGACAAAGACTATTAATGTAGCGTATGTACACTGTATCTCGCACACAGACACACGCACAGAAAAACACACAATGGAATACTGTTCAGCCATGAAAACAGAATGAAATTTTGCCTTTTGCGACAACATGGACGAACCTGGATGGTATTATGTTTAGTAAAGTAAGTCAGACAAAGACAGAAACTGTATGATATTACTTATATGTAGAATCCAAGAATAAATACAACAAACTTTTGTACAACAAAATGCAACAAACTTTTGTTACAGTGAATATAACAGAAAAAGAAACAGACACAGATATCAAGAACAAATTAGTGGTTATCAGCGGAAAGAGAGAAGCGGGGAGAGGCAAGATAGGGACAGAGTATTAAAAGGCACAAACTACTGTGTACAAAATGAATAAGCTCCAAGGATATACTGGATAGCACAGGGAATATAACCAATGCTTTATAATAACTATAAATGGAATATAACTTAAAAATTGTGAATTGCTATGTTGTTCACCTGAAACTTATATAATTTTGTAGATAAACTATACCTCAATTTTTTTTTACGTTTTTTAAAAAAGGAAATCGTCCTTGGCTTCTCACTTTTTAGTGCTTATAAATAGATAAATTATCAAGCCATTTCCCTCCACTAGTTTTACTGTTTCTGCAGGACACAAAGAAAGCTCTCTTAGAGGGTTCCCCCTGAATTGGAAGGAAAGGAAACAGAACACTGCCCCACAGAGGCTGCAAAAGAAGGACTTCTTGGGCTCACAAACCTCATGGAAGGGTGAGTGCTGTCCATGGGTGCATGGCTAGACACAGTTGATCTCATCACCTGGGCTTCACTAGCAATGGGAGGAGCTGAGATAAGATGATGTGAACTGGGGTCTAACCTTCGTCTCTTACCCTCATTTATAACCTAATCCCATTCTGCAGCCGGTCCTTCTTCAGTAAGTGCATGCACTAGGAGTGAACCAGGAGTGAGCTGCTAAGCACCCTTTCTGCAGCTCCCTATGATTGGAATGTTGAATCCAGTGGGAAACTCCCAAATATCCATGGTGAACAATAATGGCTACACTTAAGTTGTCATAGAGGCTTTTCCTAAAGAGGATTATTCTTTGCAATAAGGGTGATGAATTTAACAGTTCCTAATAGACTAAATGTATAAAGGAACTGTGTCTCTTTAGTGTTCTGTCAGAAAGAGTGATGGCTAAAACTGCTCTTTTGCTTCCTTCCCATGAATTGTGAGGGGTTTTCATTTCCAAAATTATTTCCTACCATTGAACAGAATATAAAGGAAAAGAAATGAAGTTGTGCCTAGAACAAAGCTGGAAAAGGTAGAAATGTTAAAAAAAAATCATATTCAGAGAGGTTAGCACAGGAAGAGGGTATCTATGACTATTCTCAAAAGTAAGTGAATTAAATGAGCCAACTAGAGGGGCAATTCCATTGTTTCTTTTGGTAAGAGCACTCTGACTGAAAAAGGGGCCTTATAGCTTCACTGGCATAGACTTCACACAGAAGAATTATATCAAAAAAGATCTTCATGACCCAGATAACCATGATGGTGTGATCACCCATCTAGAGCCACACATCCTGGAATGCAAAGTCAAGTAGGCCTTAGGAAGCATCACCACGAACAAAGCTAGTGGAAGTGATGGAATTCCAGTTGAACTATTTCAAATCCTAAAAGATGATGCCATTAAAGTGCTGCACTCAATATGCCAGGAAATTTGGAAAACTCAGCAGTGGCCACAGGACTGGAAAAGGTCAGTTTTCATTCTAATCCCAAAGAAAGGCAATGCCAAAGAATGTTCAAACTACCACACAATTGCACTCATCTCACACGCTAGCAAAGTAATGCTCAAAATTCTCCAAACCAGGCTTCAAGGTATGTGAACTGTGAACTTCTGGATGTTCAAGCTAGATTTAGAAAAGGCAGAGGAACCAGAGATCAAATTGCCAACATCTGTTGGATCACTGAAAAAGCAAGAGAGTTCCAGAAAAACATCTACTTCTGCTTTATTGACTATGCCAAAGCTTTGACTGTGTGGATCATAATAAACTGTGGAAAATTCTGAAAGAGATGGGAATACCAGACCACCTAACATGCCTCCTGAGAAATCTGTATGTTGGTCAAGAAGCAACAGTTAGAACTGGATGTGGAACAACAGACTGGTTTCAAATCGGGAAAGGAGTACGTCAAGGCTGTATATTGTCACCCTGCTTATTTAACTTATATGCAGAGTACATCATGTGAACTGCTGGGCTGGATGAAGCACAAAATGGAATCAGGATCACCAGGACAAATATCAATAACCTCAGATATGCAGATGACACCACCCTTATGGTAGAAAGTGAAGAGGAACTAAAGTGCCTCTTGATGAAAGTGAAAAAGGAGAGTGAAAAGTTGGCTTAAAACTCAACATTCAGAAAACTAAGATCATGGCGTCTGGTCCCATCACTTCATGGCAAATAGATGGAGAAACAATGGACACAGTGAGCGACTTTATTTTCTTGGGATCCAAAATCACTGAAGACAGTGACTGCAGCAATGAAATTAAAAGATGCTTTGCTTGCTCCTTGGAAGAAAAGCTATGACCAACCTGGACAGCATATTAAAAAGCAGAGACATTACTTTGCTGACAAAGGTGCATCTAGTCAAAGCCATGGTTTTTCCAGTCGTCATGGATGGTTGTCAGAGTTGGGCCATAAATAAAGCTGAGCACCAAAGTGCTTCTTTTGAACCGTGGTGTTAGAGAAGACTCTCGAGAGTCCCTTGGAATGCAAGGAGATCAAGCCAGTCAATCCTAAAGGAAATCAGACCTGAATATCCTTTGGAAGGACTGATGCTGAAGCTGAAACTCCAATACTTTGACCACTTGATGTGAAGAACTGACTCACTGGAAAAGACCTTGATGCTGGGAAAGATCAAAAGCGGAAGAAGGGGATGACAGAGGATGAGATGGTTGGATGGCATCACCAACTCAATGGACATGAGTTTGAGCAAGCTCCGGGAGTTGGTGAATGACAGGGAGGCCCGGCATGTGAGTTGGACACAACTAAGGAACTGAACTCATCTATGTCAAAGACAGCGAGGGTCTTACTTTGCCATAGACACACACACACACACACACACACACACACACACAATATTAATAGCTCCACATCTCCAGTCAAATGCTGCAGGTAAATTGCCCTGTAGTTTGGGATATGATTCTTTGTGAGGAATACCACCTTTTCTTCTCTAAATCTCACAGCCTTGTGACCCAGAGCTGTTTCTGCATGTTCTCATCATTTTGAAGTAAAAGATCCGTGAGTTTGGAAGGACTTTGATTCCCCAAACTCAATACTTCCCAACATAGGTAACTAAAAATCAGAGGAAATGGGGGCAGCCCTGATTTGTGAGAAGCTCTGAATTTTGTAGGATAAAGTAAAGGAGGTTAAACTGAAAAGTCAGGAGGCACCTTGAATTCGTGTTAGTGAAGAGCTCCATCTCCTGTTCTGTGTGAGTATGTTCTCAGAACAGCTTCCACCAGCAAGAGGTTGCTATGAATACCGGAGGTGTAGGAGGAAATTCTTCCGTTCATTAACTGAGCCTAATAATTAATGCTTTTTTTGCATTATGGTAGATACTGATAACTGAGAGAGGAAAACACAGAGCAAAATAAAGTTTTACGTGTTTAACCTTCAGCAAAGGAAAAAAAAAGGTAGCCAGCAATTTTATAGGTTTTCTTGAAATAATTTTACCCTTAAACTTGGAAAATTCAATTTTGGACCTCAGGGCAAGCAACAAGAAAACCTTTTTCTAAGCTCTGTGGGACGAGTGAGTTAGAATAGCCTCAGTACAGAGCTTGGTTCAGGTTGGTAAAGAAACAGCTTTCCTGGCTCATAAATTGAACCAGCTTTGGTCTATTTGACTCTGTAAAAACTCTTTCTGTGTTGATTTTAACTTCAATCTCCCTCAATGCCCTGCCTTTCATTACTAAATACAGCTTAAAGGGGAAGAAAATGAAAGGGAAGGTGTTTATTATAAGGCAGAAATACTAAGGGTCCAATAAATGACCAGACAAAATTATACATTTTCCTTTTTTTCACCTACTGAAAGAACAACTTTTTTGGAAGTACTTTTGGTAGCTTTTGCTTGCTTTCCACTATTTTATTAGAAAGACAATGGATCAATGAAATTAAGCAACTTTTCCTCCACAAGTACACTGGAAGGCCATCCAATTTCAAGTAAAATGCACTGGACTATAAACTGAATTCTATTCTATCTAAAAACAATTGACACTATCAAACTCAGTGGGCTTAAGTTTATTTCCTGTGGAAGCAGGGGTTGCCTTAAATGAAACCTTTTTTCTTTTAATACATAAAAATGTTATGATTATCATGCCATCCACCCAACAGCACACTGAACTTTAGAAATACATTTCCTATTATGTTTATGAGAATGGTTTGAATGCATATTTTGAATCAATATAATTAAGTCATTCCTCAATAGCAATTATTTTTACAGTGGAGGTCATCCAAGGTCCTTTATCATTCCAGCTGGCCTCAATTAGAGAAAAAAGCCCAGCTTATTAGCTTACTGGTTTTCTGCATTAGATGACATAAGATTAAGCCCAGTCAGTAGTAGTAACACTGCTAAGGCACCTTGGTTATCATAGTTTCTAGATACCATATTCTAGAATATTCATACCATATTCACTGCTGCTGCTGCTAAGTCGCTTCAGTCGTGTCCGACTCTGTGCGACGCCATAGACAGCAGCCCACCAGGCTCCCCCGTCCCTGGGATTCTCCAGGCAAGAACACTGGAGTGGGTTGCCATTTCCTTCTCCAATGCATGAAAGTGAAAAGTGAAAGTGAAGTCGCTCAGTCGTGTCCTAGTGATCCCATGGACTGCAGCCTACCAGACTCCTCTGTCCATGGGATTTTCCAGGCAAGAGTGGGGTGCTTGGAGTGGGGTGCCATTGCCTTCTCCGACCATATTCACATCACCCCTTTAAGTTACTTCATAAAATCATACCCAATATCCTGAAATACTCAATTATAATTAGTATATGAGTAAATAGTTCATTTCCAGAAGGCAATTAGTGTTAAATACTAAACAGATAAAATTGTTTATTCTACACTAAAACAAATATACCGACTCAAAATTACTCAGTTTTGAAAGTCATTATCAATGATCACAATGACAGTTTTTCGTCTACATGGGTAATAAAATCATTTGGCCATGTAACCAGTGGGAGTTCATTTCTGTGTTAGGATCCCCAAATCTCTATACAGGACAATAAAAAGAAAAATTAGCACTACCTTTACTAATTTTGATTCTTGTAATACATTTTTAAGATAAAATTTTTCAAAATAAATATTTGATGTAAGGTTGAGGAGCAATTCTGACATATCCCAAATAATTTACTTAGTAATGGCCAAAAGAAGTCACTAAAGATTAATTTTTCCAGAAATAGCTGATAATGTGACAATAACAACAGCAAGCAAATAAAACAGTATATGAAATGTTCTGCTATATGGCATAAATTCTATAAAACCTATGAGGTTTACAGTAATCTAAGGTAGTGTGACTATCAATAATTTGTATTCTTTTCTATACTTTTAAGCTTTCCAGGAACAAATTACCCATAATTGGAGAAAAATAATAAATGTCACCAAAATAAGTTATGTGAATTATTTAAAGTTGCGCCAGGATGTATTAACAAACATTGTTTTTCTCCACTTCTCTCCCTACTTAGAGTTGCTTTGTGTCTACAACGAAATCACGAGTTTGTGGTTAGAACATCTAAACAAGTAACCACACTCTCCTCATGCTGTTCTCAGTATTAGGCAATACACGTACTGCATGTGAAAATGCTGAAGAATCAGTCCCATTATCTGCCCCTTATCTCATCACTTACACCCTTGTTCTCAGTTCAGTTCAGTCGCTCAGTCGTGTCCGACTCTGCGATCCCATGGACTGCAGCATGACAGGCTTCCCTTGTTCTGGCTCTAGATATTTCTCACCCCTTGTTGGACTTGTATTCTGCAATAGATCTCATATTCAAGAAAATAACTTCTTCTTCCTTCAGCTTATTCTAATAGCTACCTTTGCCTCTTTATATCCTTTTCCCCAAACAGGCTAGCAGCACACCCAACATAAACTCGACACCTGGGAAAGTAGTATCTCATCTTCAAGTCTGCTTTACTCCATGGCAAAAATTCCTGGATCATGACCTTCCCCCATCCCAGCTCTACTGAGATATGATGACAAAATTGTATATATGTTAAGGTGTACAATGTGATGCTTTTGATATAAGTACACACTGCAAAATGATGACCACAATCAAGCTAATTGCCACATCCATTACCTCACAGTTATTATTTTGTGTGTGTGATGAGCACTGAGATCTATTCTTTTTATTAAATTTCAAGTATAATTTAGTATTAACTCTAGACACCTGATGTTATGCATTGGTTTTTCAGAACTTATTACTCTCTTAAAGTTATAATCAACATCTCCCTTTTTTACCTAACCCTCAGCTCCTGGTAACCGTCATTCAAGTCTTCGTTACTGAGCTCAGTTTTGTTTTGAATATTTATTTATTTAGGCTGTGCCAGGTCTTAATTATGGCATACAGGATCTTTAGTTGCAGCATGTGGGATCTAGTTCCCTGACCAGCAATTGAACCCAGGCGCCTTGTACTGGGAGGGTGAAGTCTTAGGGAAGTCCCCCCCACATCCCCCATGCCTTTTTTTTTTTAAGAGTCCACACATAAATGAGATCACGCAGTATTTGTCTTTCTCCATCTGGCTTATTTCACTTAGCATAATATCCTCCACATTTATCCATGTTGTCAAAAATGGCAGGATTTCTTTATGTTTAAAGCTGAGCAATTTATATTCTCTATCCTTAAAAATTTAGGTGGTTTTCATAATTTGGCTACCTTGAATAATGCTGCAATGTACATGGGAGTGCAGATATCTTTTTAAGAGCCTGATTTCATTTCCTTTGCATACACATCCAGAAGTGGAGCTGCTGCATTGTAAGGTAGTTCTGTTTTTATTTAGGAACCTCCGTGCTGTTTTCCATGATGACCATACCAATTTACATTCCCATCAAGACCATGTAAGGGTTGCCTTTTCTCTACACCCTTTTCAACACTTGGTATCTTTTGACTTTTTAAAAACAGCTATCCTAGCAAATGCGAGGTGATACTTTATTTTGGTTTTGATTTGCATTTCCTTAATGGTCAGTGATGTCAAGCATCTTTGCACAAACTATTGGCCATTTGTACATTCTCTTTAGAGAAATGTCTATTTGGGTCCCTTGCTCATATTTAAATTTACTTTGCTATCGAGTTGTTTGAGTTTCTTATACATTTTGAATATTAATCCTTTCATCAGATATTTACTTGCAAATATCTTCTATTCCATAGGTTGCCTTTTCACTTTGTTGATTGTTTCATTTGCTATGAAGAAACTTTTTAATGTAATCTGACTTGTTTTTAGTTTGGTTTTGGTTTTTACTTTTACTGTCTGTGCTTTTTGGTCAGGCAATGAATCCAAACACTCATTACCAAGATCAAGGTCAAAGAGCTTTTGCCCTATGTTGTTTCCTCAGATTTTTGAGGTTTCAGGTCTTACATTTAAGTCTTTAACCTATTTTGAGTTGACTTTTATGTTCAGTTAGATAAAGTTCCAATCCATTCTCTTCCACCTAGATATCCAGTTCCCCAAACACCATTTATTGAAGAGACTATCTTTTCCTCATGCTGTATCCTTGGTTCCTTTGTCAAAGATTAGTTGATCACATATGCATGCAGTTACTTCTAGGCTCTCTATTCCATTCCATTCATCTATATGTCTGTTTCTCTGCCAGTACCATGCTGTTTTAATTACTATACCTTTGTAATACAATTTGAAATCATGAAGTGTGATGCCTTCAGCTTTGTTCTTCATGCTCAAGATTGATTTAGCTATCTGGGGTCTTTTGTGGTTCCCATAATAATTTCTGAAAAAATTTTTTCTATTTCTGTGAAGAATGACATTGGAATTTTGATGGGGATTATATTGAAGGAGTAGATTGTTTTGGGTAGCATTCACTAGGAACAGCATGCTGTCTTTCTGTCTACTAGGGTCATGCCAGTATTGAAATTTTACAAATCATCTCTCATAGTCTTTTCTATCACACCCAGCTCTGTTTTAACTGTATTGTACCTTGCAAAGTTTATTGGATTTGGTTTAGATTTCTAAGCATAAATAACTAGAATGCTCAAATGAGTCTGGCTTTTTCTCCCAAGTATCAACAGACCCTAGCCCACTATGGTGAGCCTTAATTTTGAAGTTTGACATTTTAAATAAAAACAAAACTCATTTTTTATTAACCACATCATCAAGAATATCCTTTCCTTTGGGAAGGGCAGCTTTTAAAGTATTCTGATAATTTTTTCAATTGTTCAACTATACCTAAAAAGGAAAATTCAGTTCACTCAGTCATGTCTGACATTTTGTGACCCCATGGCTGCAGCATGCCAGGCTTCCCTGTCCATCACCAACTCCCGGAGCTTGCTCAAACTCATGTCCATTGAATCGGTGATGCCATCCAAGCATCTCATCCTCTGTCATCCCCATCTCCTCCTGCCTTCGATCTTTCCCAGCATCAGGGTCTTTTCCAATGAGTCAGTTCTTCACATCAGGTGGCCAAAGTATTGGAGTTTCAGCTTCAGCATCAGTCCTTTCAATGAATATTCAGGACTGATTTCCTTTAGGATTGACTGGCTTGATCTCCTTGCATTCCAAGGGACTCTCAAGAGTCTTCTCCAATACCACAGTTCAAAAGCATCAGTTCTTCAGTGCTCAGCCTTCTTTATAGTCCAACTCTCACATCCATATAGGACTACTGGAAAAACCATAGCTTTGACTGGATGGACCTTTGCAGCAAAGTAATGTCTCTGCTTTTTAATATGCTGTCTAGGTTGGTCATAGCTTTTCTTCCAAGGAGTCATGATCTGCAGTGATTTTGGAGCCCAAGGAAATAAAATCTCTCACTGTTGGGGGCCAGAGTGAGGTACTCCGCCCGTGGCAAAGGTCATGAGGAAGGAGGCTCGACATATGCAAAGGCGGGATCGAGCCTCAGGAGTCCCCCTGGAAATCCTCGAGCATCTACCCCCATAACCAGAGCCTGCCTACTTTACTACTTTGTGCTCTCACCTACACCTCTGACTTTACGGGGTGCTGTCCCCCACCACCTCTTTCGGAGAACTTAGAGCTCCAGTTAATAAAAACTCCTGGGTGTGACAAGAGTGTTTTAACCTACAAACTCCTCTGAAGGTTCTCTAGCCTGCCTGACAGGCTTGTCCGGCCACATGTGATTGCTCACAGCCTCCCAACCGTGAGAGGCATGAGATGCTTTAAACCTTCTAAAAACAGGTTCCTTAGAAAAGTTAGAAAACTATTAGTATAAGTATAATGGGCTGATTAGAAATTGTATTGGTGAAGGGTTTTTCATTTGTTGAGCCAATGTTTGTTGCTAAGTCTCCATATTCCCTGCCCTTACACATTAATGAATATATAGAAGAAATAAGTATTAACCTTTGATATAAATCATGTTAGACCTTAGGCTAAGTAAATTCTTTCCTTAACTAAAACCCACTACACCCTCACCCTATAGGAATGTAACTTTATTTGGGTGGCGTCTGTTCTAAAAATAATCACCCCTGGAGAAATAAGTGTTCTGGTTGACTGACCGCTGTCACAAGGAGAGAGTCATAAATTGTCAGCAGGCCCCCTGGCCAGAAGATGATGTAACACCCCTAAGACCTCTGTATACATTTGTATGAAGCACCTGACTTTGATAAAAGTCAGGAGTGCTGACCCGCGTGATTTTTGCATAACATCTCAGTGTATAAAAGTAGATCATGGAAAATAAAGAATTGGGATCAGTTTCTCGAAATACTGGTCTCCCCATGTCGCGCTCTCTCTCACTCTGGCTGAGTCTCCATCTGGAACGTGGAACCCACCATGCTTACTAATTATGCCTGGGCTTCTAAGATCCGACTGGGGAGGCCTCAGTGCCTCCTCTTCTTCGGGAGAACGGAAGGACGCCTGCGGCCTACGTAAGTGGTGCAAGCTTCTTGTCTTGAAGTTTTATTGGTCTCCCGAGTAAACCAAGCTACTCAGCCTCTTTTCTTCACGGAATTTTCCTACTGAGCTATCCTCATTCTATTACTCTTTACATCTTTAATTAATATCTAATTGAAGCTATTGTATCCTGATCCTTGCCGACGCCATCCCCGCTTCGAATACTCTGGATCAGCCGGGGCTGGACCCCGGCATCTCACTGTTTCCATTGTTTCTCCATCTATTTGCCATGAAGTGATGGGACCAGATGCCATGATCTTAGTTTTTTCAAAGTTGAGTTTTAAGCCAGCTTTTTCACTCTCCTCTTTCACTTTCATCAAGAGGCTCTTCAGTTCCTCTTTACTTTCTGCCATAAGTGTGGTGTCATCTGTGTATCAGAGGTAGTACTTAGAAATATCTGTGCCATTTAGGTATAGACCATAATGATTTCACACTTTTCAATTTACTTCTCTGAATATTCTCCTCAGGAAGAAGAATAAGGGAAACTGAAAAAGGTCAGATAAATTCAAAAAAAGGAAATATTTAGTTTCATATGATATCTGATACTTTTCTAAGGTATTTCCATTCTTACTGACAGACAACAGGCAAGCAGAGAAGACAAACATTTCAGATTATTGTTAGTGACATTAAGAATAAACTGGCACCTCTGTTTGCAATGGTACTTTCATATATAAAAACGTATTCAGGGATTCCTTGGTAGCTCAGTGGTAAAGAATCTGCCTGCCAACACAGGAGACCCAGGTTCAAGCCCTGATCCAGGAGGATCCCATATGCTGTGGAACAGCTGAGCTCTTGCACCACAACTATTGAGCCTGTGCTCTAGAGCCCATGAGCCATAACAACTGAGCCCACATGCCGCTACTACTGAAGCCCACGTGCCCTGGCGCCCATGAGCTGCAGCAAGAAAAGCTACCACAATGAGAAGCCTGTGGAACACAACTAGAGAGCAATTAGGGAACACAACTAGGGAACACATTAGAGAAAGCCTGCACAGCAACTAAGACCCAGCACAGCCATAAATAGAATAAGAAATTAAAAAAAAAAAACAAAAACGTATTCAATATTCAGTTCCATGAAGTCAGTAGGGCAAAGGAAATCTCCAAAAATGAGTCTAAGTTTTTGCCTTCACTTTTCTCAGTATGTTCACACATTTAGCATAAGCTGTGGGAATTGCAACTGTCTTGGTTGCTCTTGATTGAGACAATCTTCATTGAGCATTAATCAGTATATGAAGAGTCTAAATATAAATTATTACCAAATCAATTAAAGACAGAAAATCCTCAATGAATTTCCAAACATAAGCTTCTGCTCAGTGAGCATAATGAGAACCAGGAGCTGACTGAAGAATAAGCCAGAAGAGCAATCCCACTCTACAGAAGCAAGGGAACATCACAGACTTAAACTTAGGTTTCCAAGCAGAATTCTAAGTGATGAGAAAATATAACCTGGGCCTGGTCCTGCTGAATAGAATCTGAGTATGTTAATTAAAAAGGAAAACTCTTGCTAGCAATAGTAAATTTCTAGAGAGGAGTTTTACATCAGTATAGAACCACCAGTGTAAGCAGCCCTTCAACAATCGCTTGAACTCAGGACTTATAATCCACAGATATCCTAAAACCACATGGCTTCCTGCATGCCATGGTGATATTTTAAGGGAAAAAAAGTTTATGTTAATATGCAAATACTTAATATTTTTCATTTCATTCCCAAATGATGTCTGGTTTGAAAAGTCACTATAAAAAGTGAGGATGAACAGATCTTAAGAACCACAGTTTTCAGTGTGAAAGCTAGAAACAAACATTAAAACACAATTTTAACATAATTTTAATAATTAAGTTATGTAAGTTGGGGTTCCCAGGTGGTGTGAGTGGTAAAGAACCCACCTCCTAATGGAGAAGATATAGGAGACTCAGGTTCCCTATGGAGACGCAGGAGATCCCCTGGAGGAGGGCATGGAAACTCACTCCGGTATGCTTGCCTGGAGAATCCCATGGACGGAGGAACCTGCCAGGTTCCTCTGTCTGTGGAGTCACAAAGAGTCGGACACAACTGAAGCAACTTAGCATGCACACACGTATTCATGGAAGTTAATTTTATTTTGGCTGATTGTTAAAGAATAACACTATCCAAATACAAATGATGGGTGAAAAAAAGTGACATGAAAGAAACACAAATGTTAAAAAATGTTTTATATATAATGCATGTAAAACTTCCTTATTTTTGACAAAAATGAAAGAAGTATACAATTTTTGTTAATATCAGATTCTTTTTTAATTGAAGTATAGTTGATGTACAAAGTTGATTACTGCTGTATAGCAAAGTAATTCAGTTATACATATATATATACATATATATATATATATACATTCCCTTTTAATTTATTATTTTCCATTATGATTTATCATCAGTTCAGCTCAGTTCAGTCACTCAGTCGTGTCCGATTCTTTGTGACCCCATGGACTGCAGCACGCCAGGCTTCCATGTCCATCACCAACTCCGGAGTTATCATAGGCTACTGAATATAGCTTGCTGTGTTATACAGTAGGACCTTGCTGTTTATTTCCATTCTATACATAAAAAGCTTACATCTGCTAATCCTAACCTAGCACTTTATCCTTTCCCCAATCCCCTTCTCAGCAGCCACAAGTGGTCCTCTATGTCCCTGATTCTGTTTCTGTTTCATAGATAGGTTCATTTGTGTCGTATTTCAGATTCTTCACATAAGGGATACCATATGGTATGTCTTTTTCTGACGTACTTCACTTAGTACGATAATCTCTAGTTGCATCCACGTTGCTGCAAATGGCATGAGCTTTTCCTTTTTTATGGACGAGTAGTATTCCATCGTCCATATGTACCACATCTTTTTCATCCATTGATCTGTCAATGGACATTTGGGTGGTTTCCACGTCTTGCCTACTGTGAATAGTGCTGCTTTGAACACAGGGGTGCATGTAACTTTGTGAATTAGCGTTTTGTTTGGATATACACCCAGAAGTGGGATTGCTGGGTCACACAGTAGCTCTATCTTTAGTTTTATGAGGACTCTCCAAACTGTTTTCCATCATGGCTGCACCAACTTAAATTTCCACCAACAATGGAGGAGGGTTCCCTTTTTTCCACACCCTCGGCAGCATTTGTTACTTACAGACTTTTTAAAGATGAAGTAGTACCTCAACATTGCTCTGCTTGGCCTTTCTCTAATCATTAGTGATGCTGAGCATCTTTTCATGTATTTACTGGCCATCCATATAAAATTAGACTCTTAATAACATCTTAATGTAAAAGTCAAACAAATATCCAAAGAATATTAAATTTCTTTTAAATTATTAACTTTCCTGGATTACTCTCATTATCATCAGCTCCATATATTGGAATTAACTTTGTCATAGCTCAGTGTGGCAGGTTCTTTATCACTGGAGGAATCAGTGACAGAACACATCTCCAGGAAATAACACTTTAATTACTACAGTGAATCTCACGGAAGTTCAAAATAAGCATTACCCAAGGTTTATATAACAGAACTGAGAAGAGACCTTTCAATTGTAAAAGTTTCTGTAAGATCAGTTTTCTGAGTTATTTTCAAGATAACTTATTTAAAACATGAAAAGTAACCCTTTCATGGCTAACTAGGTCAACACTGTGAAGGGCCCACTCTTGGATGAAGAATGATCCCATGCTTGAGTCCTGGGAACTCTTGGGAAAAGCTTTTCTCTTGGGAAGAGCTTCCTTGTCCACTGTTCTTTGTGATCCCTGGCCCCAGTCTGTAGGGTTCTTCCTTTTTCTCCTATTTGGCTGTCTCTGAAGTGGGCATTGAGGAACACACTCTTCTTACAAGTGCACAACTTTCCCAGCCCTCCTTCTGCTCATGGGGCTTCCCTGATAGCTCAGTTGGTAAAGAATCCACCTGCAGTGCAAGAGACCCTGGTTCAACTCCTGGGTTGGGAAGATCTGCTGGAGAAGGGATAGGCTACCCACTACAGTATTCTTGGGCTTCCCTGGTGGCACAGCTGGTAAAGAATTCGCCTGCAATGTGGGAGACATGGGTTCAATCCCTGGTTTGGGAAGATCCCCTGCAGAAGGGAAAGGCTACCCACTCCAGTATTCTGGCCTAGAGAATTCCATGGACTGTATAGTCCATGGAGTCGCAGAGTCAGACATGACTGAGTGACTTTCACTTTCACTTTCATTATTCTGCACATGATGGGTAGGTGTCCAATACTCAGTTACAGGATATTTAAATGCAGCCTTATGATATATATTTGACAGCAAACTCTCAAAATGTAAGAGATTTCTCATGCATTCCATTCCAGAAAGTTACATGTGCCAGAGATCTTTTTAAGAACACGTTTTTCACATAAATTGTGCTTCTTTGGGGTTTTTTGGTCCTCATATCTCTAGCTTTAAACTAGATTACCCTAGAGCTGGTGAGCTATTCCAGAAACGTTGTGTCCCTCTTCTTATAATGCTATGCCCTTATTTTTATTTTTGCTTTGAGGCTTCTTAATTCACTTTGATATTGTAACTTTACCTTTAGAGGTGAAGGTCATAGTCTTAATTTGATCTATTCCAAAAGGCTGAGTTTTGATGGATCTTAAGACCTTCTCAAATTTATCTCTTGCATTTTCAGTATAAAAGAAATAAGCTATGCTGACTCTATGTTGTACCAAATTTCTGAGTTCTATTTAATCTCTTTTCATTTCCACTTTCAAATTAGCCAATTATTTTAATTAGCTCATATCTCTCTTTTTGGACAAGAAAATGGCAACTCACTCCAGTGTTCTTGCCTGGAGAATCCCAGGGACAGGCGAGACTTGTGGGCTGCCGTCTGTGGGGTCACACAGAGTCGGACACGACTGAAGCCCTTGTCAAATATACCCAATTGCTTTTGGCTCAGCAGTATCTATAGGTGGCGCTAGTGGTAAAGACTCCCACCCCACCCCCTACCCCTGGCTGCTTGTCAGCGCAAGAGACATGAGACACAGGTTCAATCCCTTGGTCTGAAAGTTCCCCTGGAGAAGGAAATGGCAACCCACTCCAGTATTCTTGCCTGGAAACTCCCATGGACAGAGGAACCTGACAGGCTGTAGTCCATAGGGTTACAGAGTCGGACACAACTTAGCACGCATGCACCAAGTTACTGCAGGTTACTATTTGTAAGTTACTTTCCATTTTTCCATTTTCTAATAAACGTTTCCTTATCACTCCTGAGCCAGCAGCTAAGCTGCTGCTGCTGCTAAGTCACTTCAGTCATGTCCGACTCTGTGCGACACCACAGATGGCAGCCCACCAGGCTCCTCCGTCCCTGGGATTCTCCAGGCAAGAGTACTGGAGTGAGTTGCCATTGCCTTCTCCCAGCAGCTAAACTAGTGTCATATATTTCATACTGGTATGAGATACCATACTTCTACTACTACATGAATTAGGCTATGCCTAGATTTCAGAACCAGGATGAGCTGTAAATTGCATAGCCTCAAATTAGATGTGTTGGTGTTTTCACCTCAGGGAATAGTTCACAGAAATTTTTGGTGTGCTTTGGGATTTGTGGGTTGGGTGGCAGCCATTTCCTTACTCAATATTTAAATTTTAGTGGATTTAAGGACTGAGGATTGGTTAAGGACTGAAGATCGGAGCAAAAATAGTTTTACTTAGTCATAGTTAAGCAGATCTCAGATACTAAAATTTAAAGATACATAGGGCATGTTTTATGTCTCTTATCTTCCCCTAATTAGTAGAAAAGAAACTCCTTCCAGTCAAACCATGGTGCCTATCTTAATTTAAACAGAATTTTAAGAATTCACACAGGAATTTTAATATGATCCCTCTCTAAGATCACATTAAAACACTAGTAATCAAATAAAATACATAAATAGTGGGGCAGAGGTAGGAAACGTCACAGCAGTAGACTGGAGATAGCCATACCTTCTGGGGAGACAGTATGCAGATTGAAGAGTGGAGACCCTACTTGAGAAAACTAGACTAGAAAAACTAAGTACTTCAAGAGGAAAATCTTTCTGGTGAGAATTAGACCTGAGATGCCCTATATATTTTCAGGATTTAGAGTCAACTGGTGTTATAGAAGCTAGAAATGGCACATGGGCTTCAAACAGGGAAAATGCTTCAAAGTTTACAAATGGAAAGCTTATACCTTCAAGTACCCTCTGCTACTCCACATGGCTAACTAATTACTACCTTTCCCACCTCCCAGCCAAAGCAGGAAAAGGTTAATGACAAGAATCCACTGACTGAAGAACACAAAGAACAATGGAGAAGGCTGAACACAAGGCTGAAATGGCATTAAAAGAAAGCCTGCTCTCTTACTCTTGCTTCCCAGACTGTTAGCAGCCAAGTATACACTTCAGGCAAAATATTAAAGGGTTTTCTTATAGAGAAGACCAGCCTAACACAAAAAGACCCAGAAACTGGTACACTCTTTCAAAACCCAACTGCTCTACAGTGAATTCTACCAGTAGATAAATCTTTTCCAGGTATGCAGAGTTTTTTTTTTTTTTTATCACAAATTTAATATTTCACTGTTAAATATAAATGGACATACAGGGACAATCAAATTGACAAGAGCTTCTAATTAAAAAGAAGTCAGAGGAAACTGAGACTATATAAAAGGAACAGGAAAAGAAAGATTATGAGAAACAATACCTCTAATATCCTCAAAGGGATAAGAAAGGATATTATATCCATGAAACAAAAATATAATACAACTTTTTATAGGAGGTTTAGAGGATGAAAAATGAATTTGAATATTAAAAATGATAGAAATTACTAAAATAAAATGGAGGCAAATTAGAAACATGAGCAAGAAAGCCAAAAATGGAAAACAGAAAATAAATTATAAAAAATCCAGAAGATAAAAAATTATAGTAGAACTATCATAAAGAAATAATGAGGTAAAGTGTGGGAAGGATTAAAGAAATAACAAAATATCTCACCGTTCAGTTCAGTTCAGTTCAGTTCAGTTGCTTAGTCGTGTCCGACTCTTTGCGACCCCATGAATCACACACAGCACGCCAGGCCTCCCTGTCCATTACCAACTCCCGGAGTTTTCCCAAACCCATGTCCATTGAGTCAGTGATGCCATCCAACCATTTCATCTTCTGTCGTTCCCTTCTCCTCCTGCCCTCAATCCCTCCCAGCATCAGGGTCTTTTCCAATGGGTCAACTCTTAGCATGAGGTGGCCAAAGTACTGGAGTTTCAGTTTCAGCATCAGTCCTTCCAAAGAACACCCAGGATTGGTCTCTTTCAGAATGGACTGGTTGGACCTCCTTGCAGTCCAAGGGACTCTCAAGAATCTTCTCCAACACCACAGTTCAAAAGCATCAATTCTTCGGCGCTCAGCCTTCTTCACAGTCCAGCTCTTACATCCATACATGACGCTAACAGGGACCATTTCTGCCTGTCTGCTACAATGAACAGAAAACAACCTCCCCCAGGACATATTATGTGACATTTCAGAACATTAGAAATTAAGTGGAAAAATAAAACCTTCATAGGTAGAAATATGTAAAGCACAAAAGATCAAAAGTAATGTTTTCAGACTTCTTAGCAGCATTCCTGAAAACTAAAAGACAATGCATCCAAAATTCTGAAGAAAAACCAGTTCCATCATAGGATTCTATACCCAGCCAAACCACTCAAGGTTAAAATAAATAGAATGACAGCCACCTTTTCACTACCTTTTTTCTTAGAAAACTTTTGAAGGATGTACTCTATTAAGAAGTAGAACAAACCAAGAAATGAGTAAACAGGATGCATGAAACAAAGGATCAACTCTGGATAATGCAGGAAAGTTCTGGGACAATGAGTGAAAAATGAAAGCATTCTGGATGAATTTGTAATAAATACATAGAAAAGAAAAAAAAATGCAATGTACAAAACAAAGCCATGTTTCACTAACTGGAATTGACTGTTTGAGAGTATATTTCAGTGAGGTCAGTTACTTCAGCAATAAACATAAACACTGAGTACTGATTTAACCAGAGTATATATACTGGCAATATAGAGAAGAAATGTGCAGGTGGGCATGTGTTCTCACTAAGCCCTAATAAATCACAGGAATAAATCAACAAATGACATCTGAATGTCTAAATCCACAAACTACAATGTAAACATGACATCTAGAAATATTAATATAAATACCTGAACAAATAGCTAATAGAGTTGAATATTTTTGCTTCTGGGTAGTGGGACTCAGGTATAAGAAAAGAGATCAATTAGACTGGTATCTTTTTCACTTTCAGCCATTTAGAACTATTTAACTTTTAAGCACATTTTTAAAATAAAATATGTCAAAAAAAACAAGCAAAGAAACAAAATCCACACTTTTGCTATTTAAGAGTTTTGGATTTCTTTTACAATAGCCACTTAACAAACTAGTTTCATTTTTGCACTAGAATTTTCTCAAGAAATTTAGCACATATACTAAAGCGGCCATTTATAATTTTAAGCACAAAGGCAATGATACTCATTACAGGAAGAGTGGATCTATTTTTGATGAGCTTAAATAAGTTGCTAATTTGTGCCAGGAGCAATGATATGGGCACTGACAACCATAAATATTAATGTCCCAAGAGACCAGGCAGCAGCCTCAGAATGAAAATCACTGGGAGTAACACGAAATAACACTGATAACTTAACATGGAGAAAATGAAGCAAAAGGTTTCAACTGAAGAGTTGATTCGGAACACCAGCATATCCACATCATCTTAGACAGTTGGATATCAATTTCAAAAACTCTCTGCCTTTCTGGAATGGACTGCAGTCCTCCAGTCCTGTTAGAGAGTCGTGCTAAATTTCAGAAACAGAACAGAAGTCAAAGTACCTTCTTTTACTTTTCTAAGCTTCAAACACTAAGGCTAACCTTATTTTTTCTTCCCTGAAAATTCATCTCTTTTATATATGACATACTCTTCAAATACTGCCTCTCAAAGGTATAATCTGCCATTAACCTATTAGGCTGCGGTCTTACTTTGTGACTGACAACTAGGTCAACCACCTTAGAAGGCAAGAATGCTGACATCCACATTAAACATAAACATACAGTTGTGAGGGAAGGGCAGCACCACAAATTGTAAATGCTGTAAAACCATCTTTTTGTCTGGACACTTTCATCTGTACACAAGGGAATACTTAGATCCTTACTTCTCTCTCTCAGTCCCCACCTTCAAGGAAATGGCAGAATCACTAGCAAAAAGAAATATAATCCATTCAAGAAGGTATTTAAGCAAAAACAATGTTTCTCAATTTTCAACATTATTAGACTTTGTGGCAGAGAAGGAATGTGGGCCTTCAGAGTAGCTTTGGGGGCTAGCCTGATGCGAGCTTCTAAAATCAGTGTCCTGAGCTTGCATTTTGTCTTTTATAAGTTAGGGACATTTAATCGCATGACATGCACCATTAATGTATCCCTTGTCTATTTAATTTTTAAAATAATTTATATTATTCACCAGTAAAACGACACACCCAACTTTCTCTTAACATTTTCTAGAAAGCTTGATAACTCATTAAGTGTCCTGTTAATACTATTATTACCCTGCAGCTGATACAGCAGTCTTCTCTTCTCCATGGTTTTGCTTTCTGAGGTTTCAGTTACCCATGTTTAAACATGGTCCAAAAATATTAAACAGAAAACTCCAGAAACAAACAATTCATAAGTTTTAAACTATACACCATGCTGGGTAGTGTAGTGAAATACTACCCTACCCTGCTCTATCCAGTCCAGGATGTGAATCATGCCTTTGTCCAGCTTGTCCTGCCCTTAGTCACTTAGTTATCAGTTTGACTGTTTTGGTATCACAGTGCTTGTATTTAAGTAATCCTTCTTTTAGTTAATGGCCCAAAGCATAAGAATAGTGATACTAGCAATTCAGAAATGCCATAGAGAAGCTGGAAAGTGCTTCCTTCAGATAAAAAGGAGAAAATTCTCAACTTAAGGGGGAAAAAGAGTCATATGCTAAGGTTGCTAAGATCTAGAGTAAAACCCAATCTTCTATCTGTGAAATTATGAAGAAGGAAAAAGGAATTTGTGCTAGTTTTGCTGTTGTACCTGAAGCTGCAAAAGTTATAGCCACAATGTGTATTAAGTGCTTAGTTAAGACAGAAAAGGCATTTTTTAAAAGAGAGGATATTTTTTAAAGAGAATCATTCACATAATGTTTATTACAGTATATTATAATTGCTCTATTTTATTAGTAGTTTTGCTGCTAACGTCTTACTGTGTCTACTGCATAAATTAAACCTTATCATAGGTATGTATGTATTGGAAAAAACATAGTATATATAGGGTTTGGTTCCATCCAGACTTTCAGGCATTCACTGAAGTCTTGGAGCTTATCCCCCAGGGATAAGTGGGGACTACTGTACTGAAAATGGCTCTGAAGGGACTAAAGGAGCACAGGCGAGCAAGCACGATGCTGGTCCTAGCCAGGACCTGAAGTCCTTAAACTCCGGGATACTGGGAAAAACACAGGTTTAGAACTCAAAAATATTGTGTTCTAACTCAGCCACTTGCTTGACACATGACCTTTGAAAGTGTCTCATGTCTCTGATCTTCAACTTCCTCTCAGACACCAAGGCTAACTCAGGTGCAGGACTAAGTGAGTCTTAAAGGAGATAATGTACCGGAAGCACACCATAAGGAAGGCTGGTGATGGTGGTGAGGGATGGTCCTCTTCTGTGTTGGGTCTACTTCTCCATCTCTCCAGCTTCCATTCTCCAGGGTTCCTGGGGGTGCAGAACATAGACTCCCATCCACTGGGAAAGGCACCTGGAAAGATTTCTGTAGAAGAGTGGGTTGGACCATCACTCCTGGACAAGAGAAACCACAACACACAGTAACATATAATCAGGAAAAAAAAAACCTTCCTCAGGATACAAAGTGTGACAGAATAAAATAGAAATAATTACACCTGCATGATATAATTTTAAACATTTATCAGCATCCCTAGTTCATTAAACAGTAATTAAAGTGCTGCAAATTCTTCCTGGCTAATGGATATATTCAGAAAATAGAATGAAAAAGCTTTGAAAGAAGCCATGTGTTTAAAAAGATGAAAAGTGAGATTAAGGCAGGAGGGTTCCTCCATGGAAAAAAGTGTTGACATTTAAAACTGCAGGACCGCAGTCCTAGAAAACCAGACAGTAGGCGACACAGGCAATGAAATTTAATAGCCGGCTCTCAACAGGTGGACAGGCTGAAGCTGTGATAAACTGTTTCAACTCTGATGTTTAGCGCAGGAACTGGAGCAGCATGCACCAACAGATGGAGCCATTCAAAAACTAGCTGCATGGAGTTAAGAGAAAAAGACGGAAATGGGAGAGAAAAAGGCAGGGCAAAATGTGGGTTTGAAACATAGCAAATGCCATCTCCAGATGACCTAAGATCCAAATGGGAAAACTGCAACTGGCTCTCTGGAGAAAAGTTAGCCTAATGTAAGAGTCTAGCCAAAAAAAAAAAAAAGGCACTCAATACTGTTCCTTACACCAAACTGTGGCCTACCTTCAGGTAAAATTCTGGACCAGGGCATTTTTAGTTTGTCTTTCTGCTGCAAAAGTTGACTCTTGCAGTCTATTTGTGGTTTGCTGCTGCTGCTAAATCGCTTCAGTCGTGTCCGACTCTGTGCGACCCCAGAGACTGCAGCCCACCAGGCTCCGCCGCCCCTGGGATTCTCCAGGCAAGAACACTGGAGTGGGTTGCCATTTCCTTCTCCAATGCATGAAAGTGAAGTCGCTCAGTCGTGTCCGACTCTTATCGAGCCCATGGACCCCAGCCCACCACACAAATCAGATTTTCCAACCAAGGCCAAATTCTGCAGGCACCCTACCCTATTTGGAACACAAAGCGGGCCCCCATCATAAAACATAATTGAAATAATGGGGCTGAAATCCTCGTTCTTGGTTTGCTTCATGATACGCTTTTTTTTTTTTTTGCGTTTCTCACTTATAAATGCTTAGTGTGGCCACTGCCGGTTCTTCCACTGTTTCCACGCCCTCATCTTACTGCCTCAGATTCCCCCCACCCTCCTCTCTCCTCCCCACCGCCCCCGACCAAACACCGCGCAGGCGCGCACACACTGTCACAGGGACCCTCGGGTCTCTCTCCCTGGACCGCAAAGTCGGCGCCTCACAGGCCCAGAAGTCGAAAATGAGAAACCTGGGTGAAACACAGGTTAAGTGAACTCGCAGCCCGGGGAGGAATATCACATGACTCACCTCTAAGGTCAACGTTCCTGCCAGACCACTAGCCTGGTGTGAGCGTCTACAACCCGAGTCTTAAGCCACACACAGCGCGAACATACTAGAAGCACGGACCTCTTAATCTTCCAGTGCGCCTCACCTTTGCGTCTCATGCAGCCTTATGAACGGACGAGCCATTCTCGCGCGACTTGTACCAAATTCTCAGGAAAGGAAAACTTTCGCGAGACTTGGAACTTGCGGCTCTTTTTGCAATAGAGAGCCGCGTGGTGGCAAGCGCAGCCCTTTGGGTAAGCGGTGTTCAGCCGCTAAGTCATGTCCCACTCTTTGCGACTCCCATGGACTGTAACCCACCAGGCTCCTCTGTCCATGGGATTCCCCAGGCAAAACTACTGGAATGGGTTGCCATTTCCTCCTCCAGGGGATCTTCCAGACCCAGGGATTGAACCCTCGTCTCTTATGTCTCCTGCATTGGCAGACAGGTTCTTTACCACTAACGCCACCTGGGAAGCCCTTAGGGTAAGGACAACTGCTTTAAAATCTGCTGTGTGTGCATACGTAGTCGGTTGCGTCATTTGTGTCTGACTTTCTGCGACACCGTGGATTGTAACCCACCAGGCTTCTCTGTCCGCTGGATTCTCCAAGCAAGAATACTGGAGTGGGTTGCATGCGCTCCTCCAGGGGATCTTCCCCACCCAGGAATGGAATCTGCATCTGTTCCAGATTGTTTACTGCTGAGCCAACTGGGAAATAAATCTACTAGGGAACTTTTTTTTTTTTTTTGGTAATGTAGATTAAAAAAAAAAAAAAGTAGCCTGCCGGGTCCCACTCCAGATGTACAAATCACATTCTCTGAGGCTGGGCAGGGAATATAAGAATGGTTGTGCTGGGGTGGGGTGCTTTTGGGTTAGACGGCGGGCAATTACTGTTTATTCAGCAAAAAGAGTAATTTCTGTTCTTAAGCAGATGTGATAATAAATATATAAGTGATTACATGTATCAGATCACGTACACCTTAAACTTATGAAATGTTACATCTTAATTATATGTCAAACAGCTAAGATACTCTTTATACAATACAAACATGACCATATCACTTTTCTGGTAAATCCTTGAGTGGTTTTCCATGGCTTTTAGGATTGGACTCCAAAAATCCATACCATGTTAGAATGTGGTGGTTAACAGGGGGGCTTTGTACCCAAAGTTTTGGGTCAGCACTCTCTGCTCCATCACTCACTACTGTTCGCCTTAGTTAATAAGGCTCAATGCCCTCATCTAATCTCTCTACATCCTGTATGTTTATGAGGACTGATTAAGATGCGTGAGAAGCACTTAGCAAAGTATCTGGCAGATAGCAAATGCTCTGTAAATGTTAACTGTAGTTATTTTTGGCCACTAGAAGCACCTTTCTGACCCCAGCCTACCTTTCAACTCTCACCTTGCACTGCTATTTACCTTGTGCTTGATATTCTGGCTTCTTCAATAACCTTTTTTTACTTTAGAACCTTCATATATGATTCTCCCCCTGAATAGAAATCCACCTCCTTTACCCAATTAATATCCTCAGACTTAAGATTTAGCCTCCATTTTTCTTTCTTTGTTTCAGTCCTTGGGTCAGGAAGATCCTCTGGAATAGGAAATGGGAACCCACTCCAGTATTTTTGCCAGGAAAATTACATGGACAGAGAAGCCTGGCGGGCTACAGTCCAGGGGGTTGCAAAGAGTTGGACACCATTGAGCACACACACATTTCTTCGTTTGTGTGCTTTCCTGAGACCTAATAGAAATCATTGTTCCCCTTTACCAGGCTTGTGCAACCATCCTGCAGCTGCTGTGAGCGATGACCCTGTTCTCCAGGGAACTGACTTAAAGAAGTGGTTCTTAAATATTATTATGAATCACAGTCACCTGGAGGGTTAGTGGACCCTCTGAGTTCTGCGCCCCCATTTCCAGAGTTTCTGATTCAGTAGGTCTGAGGAGCTCCCTGAGAACTGACAGGTCTAACAAATTCCCACATGATGGATCATCAAATCATGATGACCATGGATCGCCCTTTCCCTGAGTTAAATTCTCCTTGCCTGAGAGTTACAACAAACCCTGCACATCTCTCCTCCACATCAGAGACTATGACTCACTGACAGAGGGGCAAAAAAAAAAAAAAACCAAAAAGGTTTCCTGACAACACGGTGCGACCATCTTTGGGGTATTTAACTCATCCTCCATAGCCCCTGTGGGATCAAGCCGAGGCCTCTGCTTTGCTAAGCTCCTTTCTTTGCCCCACCCTGCTCCCCCCACTTCCATTTTCACTTCCATTTTCCTCAGAGCACTTCTTCAATAAACCATGTACACAAGAATCCTGTCTCGGCCTCTGTTTCTGAGGAGCTCAGAGGAAAACATACATACGCAGAAATGCACTGTGGAAATACAGGTGAGTATAAAGAGCAAAATTGATTAAGAAAGGAATGCGAATTTCCTCAGAAGAGGATTTGCCAGAGCTTTCTGAGATGAAGTATATTTTCACTTGAAAGCCTGAGCATAGGAAAGGATGCATCCCATAAAAATCTTAAAAGTTTATCAGCATCATTTTTAACAAGCCTCAAAAGCCCAGTTGTACCTGAGGCCCGTGAGTACTCCGATTTGCCCTATCTCTAAGGCGCTAGGTTGTCATTTCATATAATGAGACGATCTGTACTTTCCAGGACCTAAAACAGGGAGGCTCTATAAATTCTGCACCAGGCAGAGTGTGGAAGTAGCTTTTAATGGCCCCAACAACTACCATTTCACTGTCTGGGATCTGCCGATATGAGATAATGTTGATAAACTGCACTGCTTTCTGCCAGCAATAAAACGAGAGAGCAAACAGAGTTTAAGGGCTGCAGCTAACTTTCTGTTACAAGCAAGGCCAGAGGGCAGGGAGGTGGATGGCTGAGGAGGCCTCAGTGTCTATTGTTTAGAAATGGGCTCTGTGGTCCCACAGGGCCAACACTCTGGAATCTGTGTCATCTTTGTAAATCAGAATAAATGGGCTCAGCCATCTTCCTTGAGCAGGTGTCAGTGCCCTCCTTCCCAGGCTGGCATGCCTACAGTAGAGGCTGCAACCATCTGGATTGCTGTCAGGAAATCACGGTGATGCTGAGTCTGGACCACAGGGCAATTAGCAGGGCTCTCCACAGGAGCTTTGTGTATGCTGGAGTCCTCCTCACCAGTCCATTCCTCATGCCTGGCGTGACAATATCCACGTGGCTATAATAATAATAAAGTGTGGACTGAGCGGGCCATCTGGTAGGTTGGTAAAAATAACAAGAAGCTCTCTGCATGGGGAACAGCCCTGATCACAAGTCAAAAGAGATGGAGTTTATGGGAGAATGGATACATGCATATGTATGGCTGAGTCCCTGTGCTGTCCTCCTGAAACTATCATGACATTATTAATCAGTCATACACCAATATAAAATAAAAAGCTTAAGCTTTTTTTTAATAATCCAAAATAAAAATCGTTTTAAAAAAGAGAGAGAGAGAGAGAGAGATGTACCTGGTGCTGAGTGTAGATGGATGTATCTCCAGATTTATACATTTTTAACAATAGGGGGCGTAAGGTGTCTATGTTGTCTGTGGTTTTTAGTTTGCTTGCTAAAACCCTGATCCCTTTCCTGGTTTCACCAGTTAATTCTACCAGCGAGATCTGCAGCTGGGTGCTGTTAACCAGTACCTTTACTAGTCCTTGAATAAGTTCAATAAAGATAACTCTGGCTGACAAAATCACAAGAGATTTCATGGCTATGATAGTTTCCACAGTACTGTGAGAGAGAGTGAAGGCAGGATTCAAGTTTATCTTTTCATAAAGGTCCTGAGCAAAGGTACAAGGAAAGGAAATACCCTTTCCCTTCCTCTGAAGCATTTCACAATTCCTTCCCAATTTCATTGTTTTCTGAAAATAAGAAAAACCTTCATGTTCTGCATGACAACTGGAGGAGGGACTTTTATCTGGAAGTTGATGGAACCCAACTTTTCACTGCAGCCTTTCTTCTCAAAGATATTTGTTCAGAGGGATTTCCTGCTTCTATCTTCTAAGTGCAACATCTATACCATCAAATACCCCAAATTATATTAATCTTACATCAACATTGGGCAAAAGAAACATAATTCCACACAATGGAAATGTTATCACTGAGTCAGAGATGTAGAGTAGAACGTAGTTACTCTACTAAGTCCTGGAGACTTTTGACTGCTACTTGAATATTGAATTCAGAAAATCCTCCGGAAACATGCAAGAAGGCATAAGAGGCCCATCTCAAAAAAAAAGTGTCATATGTAATAAGTATCTATTATTTTAACCTGTTAACAGCTGATATTGAATAGAATCTTGGGAAAAGATACATAATATGAAAAACAGTTGTTCTTCTCTTTTCATGTTATTATGTAAATTATCAATACTTTTTGTAAAGGATGTAACATTTAATATCATGGGATCAAGCTCTAATTATGGCTCCATCAAGCATGGAATCATTAGTTTACTGAGATCTGTTTCAAAAAAAAAAAAATCCACTAAAGTCTTTTTGTAAAAGACAGTTTTGTCCCAGGACTACTTTATGACCCAGAGGAAAAAAAAAAACAGAAGGTCCTCATCTTAAACTGTAGTTGTTTTCCTTCCCCACCTACCTCTTCAAAAATCAAACCCCAATCTTTTTTTTTTCTAGCTGGCAGGACAGAGACCCCAGAGATAGCATGGCAATTCTGAGCATCCTTCTGGTTCTCGGGGGCAGATAGATAAGCAGAGCTGGAATGCTCAGCTATGAGGATGCTGAGGAGGAAGTGAGCCATGAAGCTCGTGTCTGGAGTGACTTACTGAGAATGTTATCCCCTCAAGTAGACCACTCTGGCTTTCCAGGTGGCGCTAGAGGTGAAGAACCTGTCTGCCAATGCAGGAGACATAAGAGACTCAAGTTCAATCCCTGGATGAGGATTATCCCCTGGAGGAGGGCATGGCAACCTACTCCAGTATTCTTGCCTGGAGAATCCCATGGACAGAGGAGCCTGGAGGGTTGCAGTCCATAGGGTGGCACAGAGTTGGACACGACTGCAGCGACTTAGCAGGCATGCAGACAACTCTGACCCTATGATCTTACTAAAGACAGGGCTGTCAGCACCAACTCTCCACCTGTCTCTCTCCTCCTGTTTTATTTTTTCCACTCTTTGGATCCTTATATTCATGTCTTTACTTCATATTATAGGTAACTTTTTCTCAGGGCACTCTCTCAGTGCCCTGGTTATGATTAAAATGTTTACTATGTTTATATAGTAATTTTTCTATCATCATTTTATGCAGTTTATAGAGGCTGACTTGTGTTTTATATATAGTATAAATGTTATATATTTGCTATCAGCCCAACAAATTACATTCTAATTTTAAAAATTTACACACAGCAATGCAGAATAATAAACAATCATTTCCTGCCCTCTAAATGGGAAGTGGAGTCATTATATAAAGTCACGTAAAAAAGAGGAGAGGCTTCTAGAATGTCAAAGATTTTCACTAAGTGACTTCCCTGAAACAAGTATATATGCCATGTAGAAGAATATGTACTTTCCTTTGGGGAGTCTAGTTTGGTTATTTTTCTCTAAATGATTTGTTTTTCATGTTGTTTTTATCCTAAGGAAGTGCCTTTTCTTTTCAGAAATGGCTCTTTGTCCAAGGAGAAACACTTTCCTTCCCATGTCTGTTAATGGAAGATCTTGCCGTCAGCTTGGAAACCGCCAAGCAGGTGGTGATTTGTGGAGGGCAAGGTAAATGTTCGTCATCCACATCCCTTCCCTGCCTCTGAGTGGGGCTAGTGGAAAAGACCTGCCATTGTTTTCATCATTTGCAAGGTTCTCTTTATTGGAAAATAGAGAGCTGGTAGGATTTGTGTTGGAGGTGATTCTTCTTTCTTGAGAGGATGATAGCATGCCTAAAATTATGGAAGCATAAAAGCTGCAGGTTTTCTATAATGGGCACTGCTCAGTATTATTAATAACTGTGCACAAGGCACTTTTATGTTGGCAAGTGGCTTCAATCATTTTTATCACGTAATAGCTGCAGAGGTTCAGTGAGCTCTTCAATCTCTTCACAAGATTGGGTTCCAGGAACATGTAGGGTTTTAAGGCTGGAAGGAAATTCCCAAGGCTCATTCAAGAAATATTTTTGAATTATTAATTCAAGAAATGTTTTATATGCACATGCACACACACACACACACACACACGCATCAGTATTTACCAGGAGGGTTATGCCAGTGAAGTAAATGCACTCCCTGCCTTGCCTAATTTAATCCTTGCAATAACCTTATGAGGAAAATACCATTGCTGCTGCTGCTGCTGCTAAGTCGCTTCAGTTGTGTCCGACTCTGTGCAACCCCATAGATGGCAGCCCACCAGACTCCCCCGTCCCTGGGATTCTCCAGGCAAGAACACTGGGGTGGGTTGCCATTTCCTTCTCCAATGCACGAAAGTGAAAAGTGAAAGTGAAGTCGCTCAGTCCTGTCCGACTCTTAGCGACCCCATGGACTGCAGCCTACCAGACTCCTCCGCCCATGGGATTTTCCAGGCAAGAGTACTGTCACAGATGAGAAAAATGAAGTTTAAAGTAAAGTTAAGGAAGGGACTTCCCTGGTGGCCCAGTGGCTAAGACTCCATGATCCCAATGCAGGGGGCCCGGGTTTGATTCCTGGTCAGGGAACGAGATCCCACATACTGCAACTAAAGATCCTGCATGCTGCAACTAAGACCTGCTGCAGCCAAATAAATAAATTTAAAAAAAGAAGGAATCTATTGCAAAGATAATAAGTAGCAGAGCCTGGACTCAAATCTAGGTGTCTTATTTCAAACCTCACAATCTTACGCTAGATCTGTCCAATGAGAGACCAAGTATGACCGCCCAGAGGGTGCTCTGGGCCCTACCACACAACCCCTTGCCCATATGATCCTTGACCCAGACCCCAGAGACTCCCCTAGGGTAGGAAACAGAAATGGCCTCATGTCAACTTTAGCTACAGACAATGACCCACAAGTCCTCTCCAGGCTGCTCCCCCTGCCACTGCATACTCAGTCAGGCAGAGACTATGCATTCCAGAAAATAAAAATCGAAAGGAAAGAAAGAAATCAATAAAGACATAAATCAATAAATTAGAAAACCAAAAGAAGACAAACTGAGTATTTAATTCAAGAGCTGGTCTTGGGAAACACTGATGAACAGACAAACTTCTTACAATGTTGAAGAAGAAGAAATTATTAGGAGAGAGAAATAGGATATAGCCCAGATTCAGAGGGGATTAAGCAGCTAATTATATATTTAAAAAGCTATGTGTGACTCATTAATGCCTTTTTAAAATCTCACCGAAATTGTTGGTATCTGGGCTAATACAAATTGAATATAAAAAAAGACAGAAGAGGCAGAGAGCCTTGAAAAGCAAACACATATGGGAGAAGCAGAAAGGGATTTCAAAGAATTAAGGGTTCAAGAGGCATTAGGTTGTCACTAATTTTACTGGCAAATTTTATGATGCTTTAAAAATATAATACATTCTTGAGATTTCCCTGGTCGTCCAGTGGTTAAGACTCTTGCTCCCAATGCAGGGGGCACAGACTGAATCCATAATCGGGGAAGTAAGATCCTACATGTTGTGTAGGATGGGCAATAAAATTAATAAAATATAACACATTCTTAATTTGTGTGTTTCTTTGAGTGTGCCTATGTGTATGTGTTTGCATCTCTGTTGAGTACTTATTACTTGACACAAACCCTGGTAAGTACTTGGTACCAACTATTATTTAACATTCACAATCTTATGAAGTAGGTACCATTCTTATTCCTTTTCTTAAGGCAATGGCACCCCACTCCAGTACTCTTGCCTGGAAAATCCCACGGATGGAGGAGCCTAGTAGGCTGCAGTCCATGGGGTCGCTAAGAGTCAGACACGACTGAGCGACTTCACTTTCACTTTTCACTTTCCTGCATTGGAGAAGGAAATGGCAACCCACTCCAGTGTTCTTGCCTGGAGAATCCCAGGGACGGGGGAGCCTGGTGGGCTGCCGTCTATGGGGTCGCACAGAGTCAGACACGACTGAAGTGACTTAGCAGCAGCAGCAGCAGCAAGTAATGAAACTGGATTTCTAACCCAAATAGGTCACACTTCAGGGCTTATATTCTTTTTTAAAAAATTTTATTGAGATACACCTGGCATATAATGCTGTATTACATGATTTATATATGTGTATATTGCAAAATGATTGCCAAAATAAGTTTAGTTAACATCCATCACCACACATAGTTACAAGTTTTTTTCTTGTTACAAGAATTTTTTAAGATCCACTCTCTTAGCAACTTTTAAATATACAGTATTGTTAACTAAAGTCACTATGCTGTATGTTACATCCTGAGGACTTAATTATCATATCACTGGAAGTTTAAACCCTTTGGCCATTTTTATCCATTTTTTCTACCCCTATTTCATACATCTGGTAACCACCCATATCTTCTCTAAATCTATCAGTTTGGGTGTTTACTAGATTCCACATATATGTGAGATCACATAGTATTTTTCTTTATTGGTCTGAGTTATTCCATTTCAAATAATGCCTTCAAAGTCTATCCATATTGTTGCAAATGACAGGACTTTTGTTTTCTTCTAGAGTGGGACTGTGAAGAAAGCTGAGTGCCGAAGAATTGATGCTTTTGAACTGTGGTGTTGGAGAAGACTCTTGAGAGTCCCTTGGACTGCAAGGAGATCCAGCCAGTGCATTCTGAAGGAGATCAGCCCTGGGATTTCTTTGGAGGAAATGATGCTGAAGCTGAAACTCCAGTACTTTGGCCACCTCATGTGAAGAGTTGACTCATTGGAAAAGACTCTGATGCTGGGAGGGATTGGGGGCAGGAGGAGAAGGGGACGACAGAGGATGAGATGGCTGGATGGCATCACTGACTCGATGGACGTGAGTCTGAGTGAACTCCGGGAGTTGGTGATGGATGGGAAGGCCTGGCGTGCTGTGATTCATGGGGTCACAAAGAGTCGGACACGACTGAGCGACTGAACTGAACTGAACTGAGTGTCTGAATAATATTCCAAGTTTTCTTTATTCATTCATTTCTTGCGTACTTTAGGTTTTATCCATGTCTTGGCTATTGTAAATAATGCTGCAATAAACATAGGGGTGCAGATATCATTTCAAGACAGTGACTTCTATTCCTTCAGATAAATATTAATACCAGAAGTGGGTTTGCCAAATCATGTGGTAACTCTATTTTTATTTTTGAGGGGAAACTTCAAACTATTTTTTATCATGGCTGCACCAATTTATGTTCCCAACAATAGTGCCCAAGTGTTCCCCTTTCCCCTCATCCTTGACAACACTTGTTATTTCTTGTCTTTCTCCTAATAGACATTCTAACAGGTGACAGCTTATTGTGGTTTTGATTTGCATTTCCCTAATGAGTGTTGTTGTTGGGTTGCTAAGTTGTGTCTGACTCTTCTGCAACCCCATGGACTGGACTCCAAGGATGCCAGGCTCCTTCTGTTCGTGGGGTTTCCGTTTCCTCCTCCAGGGCATGTTCCTGACCCAGGAATCAAACCCATGTCTCCTGCATTGGCAAGCGGATTCTTTACCACCGAGCCACCAGGGAAGCCCCAGTGATTAGTTATGCTGAGCACATTTTCAGGTACCTGTTGACCATTTTGTATGTCTTTCTTCTTTGGAAAAATATCTGTTCAGCTCCTCTGCCGTTTTTAAAATTGGATTGTTTGGGTTTTTTTTTCCCTATTGATTCTAAGTTCTTTATTTTTGGCTGTGCTGGGTCTTCACTGCTGCATGTGGGCTTTCTTTAGTCATGGTGAGCAAGGACTACTCTTCATTGCAGTGCACAGGCTTCTAATTGCGGTGGCTTCTCTTTTGTGGAGCCCAGGCTGTAGGCACGTGAAGCTCAGCAGTGGCAGTGCACGGGCTCAGTGGTGGTGGTACAGTGGCTTCGTTGCTCTGCAGCATGTGGAATCTTCCTGGACCAGGGACTGAACCCGTGTTCCCTGCATTGCAAGGTGGATTCTTAACCGCTGCACCACCAGGCAAGTCCTCACATGAGTTCTTTATATATATTGGGTATTAACCCCTCATCAGATATGATTTACAAATATTTTCTCCCATCCTATAGGTTGCCATTTCATTTTGTTGATGATTTCCCTTGTGGTACAGAAGTTTTTTAGTCTGATGTAGACCCATTTGTTTATTTTTGCTTTTATTTTGTTTTTGCTGCCTTTGCAAGTGGTGTCAAATTAAAAAAAAATCATTGCCGTGATTGATATCAGGTAGCTTACCCCTATGTTTTCTTCTAGGAGTATGATGATTTCAGATCTTACATTCAAGGCTTTAATCCATTTTAAGTTTATTTTTCTGTATAGTGTAAGATAGTGGTCCAGTTTCACTTTTTTGTACGTGGTTGTGTAGTTTCTCAACCTTTTTTGTCCGTGGATGTGTAGTTTCCCAAGCATTAATCTAAGGGTCTGCTTTAGGCCAGGACTGTTCTGTTCTGATTTGTGGGAGCCTGGACTCTTAATTACTACCTTAAAGTTGCTCCCAGAACATAAACGGCAGCAAAATACAGAATTTCATAAAACAAGCACTGTGTCAATGCAATAATCTTATCAATAATTATACCTAAGAAAAAATATTTGGGCAATTCTCATTTTTCAAACATCAAAACAAAAATCTTAAAATAAGATACTGGTATATCAATTGTTTTAACATGAATAGTATACCATAATCAAGTATGTTTATTTTGGCAATACTGGGAAATATATTACATAATAATTTGAAGGTGAAGAAAATCATATGAATGATATCAATTAATATCAAAAAATTATTTATAAAATGTAAATTCTATTTTGATTTAAAAAATAACACAATTGTAATCTCTGACTCTCAATAGTAAAGTACTAAAATATTTCCATTAAAGGTAAGAACAGAAAAAAATACACTTACTCCTTCAGAAGGCAATGGCATCCCACTCCAGTACTCTTGCCTGGAAGGTCCCACGGATGGAGGAGCCTGGTAGGCTGCAGTCCATGGGGTCGCTGGGAGTCAGACACGACTGAGTGACTTCACTTTCACTTTTCACTTTCATGCATTGGAGAGGGAAATGGCAACTCACTCCAGTATTCTTGCCTGGAGA
>NW_011494615.1:5265134-5270540 GCF_000754665.1 Bison bison bison
CCCGGGGACGGGGGAGCCTGGTGGGCTGCCGTCTATGGGGTCGCACAGAGTCGGACACGACTGAAGTGACTTAGCAGCAGCAGCAGCAGTCAGTGCAATAAGAAAAAGATATTTAGGTGTTTGGAAGTTGTGATGAAATTTGTTATAATTACCTGCAGATTCTCAATGTGAAAATCTAAGAAAATCAATGTAACATTGATGAGAAATTCAAAGAACAATTCAGTAAGTAAGCTAAATAAAACGGACTATTAAAACAATTCAAGAACTGCTTGGGCTTATTACCCACATTTATTTCAAGGTCATTTTTATTACCAACTTACTAACACTTTGGATATTATTTTTAATTTCACAAGCCTTTTTATATCGAATATGATTTTACTATTCTTTAAAAATCTTGTTTTAAATCTGTTTTGTATTTTGATTAAAATCTCTTCCCTGGCTATTCTAAATGAACTTGGGCAGAAATAACCATGTGTCCAAATGCCATTTCTTCCTTCTGAACATGTGACAGGTATTAATCATCTCTTCCCCAACCCAAATGTGGTCTCCCAATCCATACAGCTATTACTAACTGATTGGCACTGGTTTATGCAATATAAGTGACTTTCCCTCCCCAGTCTAGTAAATTTACTTCAGTCCACCCAGTGGATTTCCACCGGGAAAGGGCCATATAACCTCTAACTTGCTAAAAATTCAACTTTATTGAGTCCTCTCAGAAAGGTCAAGGGCTATAATAAGTAATCTATTAGAAAGTAAGCCCTTTTGGAAATGGAATTAGCAGAGCTGGTGACAAATTGATTCAAAGAGAACACCAAACTTTATTTTTGAATTTTCTGTAACCTGTAGCCTTAGAGGGACAAGGTTGACAGTTCTTTTATACTTAGACTGTCAAAGCCATCATTGCACCCAACGTCTGTAGTTCATGGTCATTTCTGGCTGACAACAATACCGTGAGCTCAAGTCAGCTATTTGGGAAGGTTCAAACTTGATTAAAAATGATTAAAGAAATACCACCTGGGGGAAAAAAAAGGTGCAGAATTTCATTCACATTTTCTGGAGGGAGTTGGTGTAGGGATATAAGAAAATAGTTTGGTTATGATGATAATGCATGCATGTTGAGGAAGATAGAAACACTAACTCATTTTGTTGCAGGAAGAGGCTCAAGAGGGGGCTGTTGTTTAACACTCAGAAATGAACGGTCCAAGGAGACCCATGTGCTGACAAAACAAGAAACTTTAATAGGAAGGGGCACCTGGGTGGAAAGCAACAGGGTAAGTGGATCCAGGAGAACTGCCACGCAGCCTGCAGTCTCCAGTTTTACGGTGATGTGGTTAGTTTCCCGGTCGTCTCTGGCCAGTTATTCTGACCCAGGGCATTCCTGGTGGTGTGTGCATCACTCAGCCAAGATGGATTCCAGGCAGGAGCATTCTGGGAGGGTAGGATTATGGGTTGAAGTCTCTTCTCCTTTTGATCTTTCCCAGATTCTGTTGTGGTAGCTTGTTCTGCATTCCTCAGTAGGACTTTCTGTGTAAGATTAACTCATGCAAATCGTTACTATTGGGAGGTTTTGGTCAGTGCTTCCCCTAATAATTTTATCTTAGAAAATAAGCATTTAAAAACAAGATATCCTCAAAGAATTATATTAGGCACTGTGGAGTTAAAAATATATTAAAGATGAAATGTATGCAAAGATGTATCAACCTACAGTCTTTCCTTCTAGGAGAATAAATAAACATCTGAAATTGGATTATAGCAACTGCTTGTTAAATCTTGTAAGAGACTTCCCTTTACACTTAAGGAGATGTGAATGCTCTAGCAGACTGATGAATGATTTGGCTCTGCCTTCTTTTCCACACAGACGCCATTCTACTTTTCTAGTCCATTGGTTCACTCAAGACATTTTGACCTCAGGGCACTGCTGCAAAACCCTATGGGGCTCCATTTGCACTGACAACTGCACAGCTTTATACCACATCCTTGAATGACCTTCTTTTAATTCTTGGAAAACTGTCTTTTTTCTGCTTCACAACATTTGCCTATGCTTTTCCTTCTGCTTAGAATGTGGTTCCTTCACACTCCTATTTTTCACTTGACTAATTTCTTTACATCTTGATGTCTGGGCTGACAGTTTATTAATACTTCCTCACCAAGGCCAAATGAATTATTTTCACCTCCTCCACTCTGCCCACATACACAATATGATTTTTCTTTATTTATTGTCTCCTGTACTCCCTGCTTTTGCCTCACAGAACTAGTAAAAATGTATAAGTATATATTTTGAGTTTATTTAACGTAAGTAGGTTGTGTGTTTTTTGAAAGGAAAAATGTTTACTTTTAAAACATGTTTACTTTGTTTTATAGGCAAATTGGGCTTCCCTGCTGGCTCAGACAATAAAAAATCTGATTTGAACCCAAAAGAACTGGGTTCAATCCCTGGGTTGGGAAGATCCCCTGGAGGAGGGCATGGCAACCCACTCCAGGATTCTTGCCTGGAGAATCCCCGTGGACAGAGGGGCCTGGCGGGCTGCAGTCCATGGGGTTGCAAAGAGTTGGACATGACTGAGCATCTAAGCACAGTACATAGACAAGATATCTAGAAAAGTCCTTGTCATTTACTAGGCCCAAACTTAAAATATTAAATGGATAAAAAAAGTGAACAAAGACATATTACCTAAATAAATGAAGAGGAAACATAATCAGTGATGAGCTGGAAATACAGAATAAGATTTACATGAACTTGGAAGAGTGAGAAATCACTGCTAACTGAAATGATGGAAGGGGTTTCACGAATTTGGTGATAACTGTGACAAAAAGGGGCTTTCCCGATGGCTCAGCTGGTAGAGAATCTGCCCTCGATGCAGGAGACAGGGGAGACACAGGTTCGATTCCTGGGTTCAGATGATCTCCTAGAAAGGAAATGGCAACCCACTCCAGTATTGTTGCCCAAAAAATCCTATGACAGACGAGCCTGGCAGGCTACAGTCCAAGGGGTCTCAGAGAGTAAGCACGATAGCACACGTGATTAAAAAACAAGTAGTTGGGAATTCCCTGGTAGTCCAGTAGTTGGGACTCAGGGCTTTCTCTGTCAGAGGCCCAGGTTTGATCCCTGGTTGAGGAACTAAGGTACTGCAAGTCACATAGTGGTACCAGAAGAAAAAAAAAAAAAGTATTGGGATGATGAAATGTATTGAAGTAAGAAGTCTGGAGTTTAAGAGAACTCTGCTGCTGCTGCTGCTGCTGCTGCTGCTAAGTCGCTTCAGTCATGTCCACATCTGTGGGACCCCATAAACGGTAGCCCACCAGGCTCCCCCATCCCTGGGATTCTCCAGGCAAGACCACTGGAGTGGGTTGCCATTTCCTTCTCCAATGCATGAAAGTGAAAAGTGAAAGTGAAGTCGCTCAGTCGTGTTTGACTCCTAGCGACCCCATGGACTGCAGCTTACCAGGCTCCTCCGTCCATGGGATTCTCCAGGCAAGAGTACTGGAATGGGGTGCCATTGCCTTCTCTGAAGAGAACTCTACATTTATGCAAATTGTGTGAATCTAGGCAAGTCACTTAAGTCACCACAGTTGTTTCCTAGGTGAAACAGAGGCTGTGATGATTAAAGCACATGAGATTACCTTTGAAAACATGCATTGAGTCCCCAGCAAAAAGCAGGTACTTGATAACTATTATCATTATGCTGGCATCATTGGGCTTTCTAGATCAACTAGACAGAATGAATCAAAGAAGAAGGTAGAAAAGTGAAGCATGTGGGAGCTGGGGATTTAGATTAACGGGAACTGGAGTTGACTGAAAGGAAGGAGAAAGAAATATGATTTGTTGTTGGTTACTGGACATGAGTTAATTTGAGAAAAGGTAGATTGAAAATAAATTAGGAATTAATGTTTAAAAAAATCCTGATTTGAAAAAATTGTCTTCAGATATTCCCCACCTCCAACACTGCCATGGTAGGGGGCGGCAAGGATTAGTGGGGAGTCATGAAAGGCTTCTAGTTGAGAAGACAAAATGATCAGAATTAGTTTCAGGAGTGTTGATTTGGTAGCTGGCTTTCGGAGAGCTTAAAGGAGTGAGAAACCACTTTGATTTGCTTTGGCAATAGTGGAAATAAGATGCTAGGGGTGGCATCACTTTGAGGGAATTCAGAGGAGAGAGAGAGAAACATCTGGAAGCAGTTTGTTGGAATGCTGTTGATTGAATGAATTTTTAAGAAGTAAATGGACCTGAGAATTTGAGGACCTAGAGGCAGGTTGGACTTTCCTTCAGAGCTACATCATACTGGAGCAATTTGACAGTATCAGTTAAAATATATTAAAAACTTGAGAATTTCTTTTGATGTCTCTATTTTGGGAAATATATGCAAAATAACATTTATATAAGACAACTGGCAGCGATATTCAGATATTTACATATCTGTTAGATAAACAGGTTAGTGCTGAAAGCAGGAGAAAAATGAGATGTCCACATGTCCATCATAATACTATCTTCCTCTCCCACACAGATTCACTTTTATATGTCTATGTACAGTATCTGTTAGTCTGTATCTATAATTCTATGTGTCTATATTTTATCAATATTTTAAATATATTTTTACAGCTGCTCTTGGAGTTTAATTAAGTTAATCTATAGCACTAATTGGATTGTACTTTTAACCAAACCAAGTTGTTTCTATATATCTGTAGACTTAAAAACCTGATAGAACATCCTCTAAGACAGGATCCACAGCTGAATCCCATTAGCTCTCAATGCTAGCATCACACTCAGCAGATACCCAGATAAAAGTGAATAAGCATCTGTAGAATAAGTAAATAAATTAGTAAATAAAGCTCTGATACTTTAATCCCAAATCTCAGATTTCATTGTGAATAAGTAATTCAAAATATGGGGAAGAGAACTTACAAATTTTAGAATTTTGCTGCTAAGTAACTTCAGTCGTGTCAGACTCTGTGCGACCCCATAGATGGCAGCTCACCAGGCTTCACCGTCCCTGGGATTCTCCAGGCAAGAACACTGGAGTGGGTTGCCATTTCCTTCTCTAATGCATGAAAGTGAAAGTGAAGTCGCTCAGTCGTGTCCGACTCTTAGCGACCCAAGGACTGCAGCCTACCAGGCTCCTCCATCCATGGGATTTTCCAGGCAACAGTACTGGAGTGGGGTGCCATTGCCTTCTCCGAATTTTAGAATTTTAGGAGAGTTTAATACTAGTTTGTAAGAATCATAACTCGGTAAAATCATAAATCCATTATCACCAATTAATGGTTAGGTAGATTCTGGCATGGTAACTCAGTGAAAACAATAGAATATTTTACCGACAAAATCTGTTGCTGCTGCTGCTGCTAAGTCGCTTCAGTCGTGTCCGACTCTGTGCGACCCCAGAGACGGCAGCCCACCAGGCTCCCCCCTCC
>NW_011494615.1:5270640-5283210 GCF_000754665.1 Bison bison bison
TCCAGGCAAGAACACTGGAGTGGGTTGCCATTTCCTTCTCTAATGCATGAAAGTGAAAGTGAAGTCGCTCAGTCCTGTCTGAGTCTTAGCGACCCCATGGACTGCAGCCTACCAGGCTGCTCCGTCCATGGGATTCTCCAGGCAAGAGTACTGGAGTGGGGTGCCATTGCCTTCTCTGACGAATTTTAGAATTTTGCTGCTACTGCTGCTGCTAAGTCACTTCAGTTGTGTCCGACTCTGTGCGACCCCATAGAGGGCAGCCCACCAGGCTTCTCCGTCCATGGGATTCTCCAGGCAAGAACACTAGAGTGGGTTGCCATTTCCTTCTCCAATGCATGAAAGTGAAAAGTGAAAGGGAAGTCGCGGTTGTCTACTTGAAAGCTATACTGTCGTGTCCGACTCCTAGTGACCCCATGGACTCTAGTCTACCAGACTCCTCTGTCCATGGGATTTTCCAGACGAGTACTGGAGTGGGGTGCCATTGCCTTAAGTTTAGAACAATTTGTTAAAATGTTAAGTGAAAAAGCTACACACCAGGTTTTATATGTGGAATGAGTCTAAAGAAAACATATGAATAAACAAGAAGTGCTAGAAAAATTCGGGCAAGCGAGGCAATTCATGTTAATGATGCTTGCTTTCTTCTTTCCTGTGTGGGGTGCTGCACCTGAACCAGCTGACCTCAGGCGGCGGGTCAGCTCCCGGCCCCGCCCACCTCTGCACATGCGCATGGAGGCCCTCTACGGCCACGCCACTGCTGCTGACCCATGCTCCTGCTGCTGCTCTGTGAGTGGGCGCACTGGAGCCTGGGTGCTGACGGCTGGGTGTGTTGGGGGGTTGGGTGGCCGGGCCCGGGGCTGACCGCTGGGGTTGCTGGAGAGGTGAGAGGGGCAGGCTGGAGTGAGGAGTTGCACGGGTCCAGAGGGCTGTGGGGCAGCTATACCGGTGGTCCGGTGCAGCGCGAACCCAGGAGCTGCAGGGCTGGGATCGGGCCAGACGGGGCTGAGGGGCTTGGGGGTGCGGTGGACCTGCGAGTGATCCAGAACAGGCCAAGGCAGCAGCCCTGGGGAGGTAGACGGTGGACAAGGGCTGGCTTCACGGAGTCTGGGTTCAGTCTGCCTTGACTTAGTGGTTTCTGAGCAGCGTGTTTCGTGCCTTGACCTTGGGGCCCGGGTAGCTGCTGAGGGCGGTGTGGGAACACGAGCCTGAAACGTCTGACCCGTAGAGAGACCTGGACTGCGCGGCCTTTTGACGTTGCCCTTCATGCTTTAACCTTCGCCTCTTGCAGGATGGAATGGAGTGCGGACGCATGTGTTTCTGTCGCTGTGAATTTTAATGAGGTTACACTGACTTAGACCCTTAAGGGTTTCTGGGCACCCACAGGAAACAGAAGGAGAGGTGGGCTGGGCCTGGCCTAGCAATGGCTCTGCACAATTTAGTGAGTCGTAAGGAGTGCTGTCACTGTTCTCTGGGTGCTGGGCCCCAGGAGTCACAGAAGGGCTCCATCAGCACACAGAATGCAGAAGCGTGCCGTGAGTGCAGGTGTAATCCATTGCGGAATTCTGCCCCCGTGTGTGTGTCCTACTGAGAAAAAACTCGTGCTGACTTCAACGGAAATCGCCATATGCTTTGATCCTCAGGCTATTTAGAGCTCTCCCTGGCTCACACCTGATCTTCAATGATACGGGAAGATTAAGTACCAGGATCGGAAAAGATATGGGAGAGAACTGGTTGGAGCACACTCGAGTTCAGTAGACGTGGAAACACGTGCCCTCAGGTACCTGCTGCAGATTCTCTAAACATTTCTAAATTTCTTCCTCCTCTGAAGGTCTGTCTTGACAGAACGGATTATGGTTTCAGGTTTTTGTTTTGCCTGTTGTGTACAGTGAGTTCTTTGAGCTGCAGCAACAGTCACAAGAGGTGACCTTATTATAGCGCTAGAGCTTGCTCTTGCCCAGCAGGTCTAATTAGTTACCAAAGGAATTGCTGGAACACGTTTTATTGTGTCAAAACGACTTATTGTTCTTTTTTAAAATTATTATTAAATTTAAAATTGGAGTATAGTTGATTTACAGTGTTGTGTTAATTTCTAATGTACAGCAAAGTGATTCAATTATATATATACATTCTTTTAAAAAATATTCTTTTCCATTATGATTTATTGCAGGATACCAAATATAATTCCCTGTGCTGTATACAGCAGGAAGAGTTGTTTTCCATCCTAAATGTAATAGTTTGCATTTGCTAAGCCCAGCCTCCCTCTCCTACTCTCCTTTTGGCAACCACAAGTCAGTTCTCTATGTCTGTGGGTCTGTTTCTGTTTCATAGATAGGTTCATTTGTGTCCTATTTTAGATTCCACACGGAAGTGATAGCATTTGGTAGGTGTCTTTCCGACTTCACTTCCTTTAATAATCTCTAGTTGCATCCATGTTGCTGCAAATGGCATTATTCATTGTTTTTTTTTTAATGGCTGTGTAGTATTCCACTGTATATATGTACCTCATCTTGTTTATCCATTCATTTGCCAATGGACAGTTAGGTTGTTTCCATGTTTTGGCTATTGTGGATAGTGCTGCTTTGAGCATAGGGCTGCATGTACCTTTTTGAATTAGTTTTGTTTGGATATATGCCCAGGAGTGAAATTGCTGGATCATATGATAATTCTATTTGTATTCTTCTGAGGCTCCCTCATGCTGTTTTCCATGTTGGCTGTACCAACGTACATTCCCACCACCAGTGTAGGAGGGTTCCCTTTTCTTTGCATCCTCTCTAGCATTTGTTATTTGTACTTTTTAATGATGGCCAACCTGACTGATGTGAAGTGGTATCTCATTGTAGTTTTGATTTTGACTTGTCTAATAAGTAGTGATATTGAGCATCTTTTCATGTGCCTATAGGCTGCCTGCATTTATTGTTTGGCAAAAAGGCTATTTTGGTCTTCTGCCCATTTTTTGATTGAATTGTTTTCTGTTGATCATTGTTCTATACTAAAAGAGCTCACATGCATTAGAAGGTTCATATTTTGTTTCATGTCTTAAAAACTCACCTAAATGAAGAGAAAAGTCTATAACTTCCCTACATTGGTAGCTTGGAATATTGTGCATGTAATTAGCTTTTTTAATGTACATTCCACCTTATCTTTTAAGTTTTATATTCAATTAAAAATTTAACTTACAAATTTTTTTTCAGGAGGGCATGATAAGCCTAAGTGTAATTAATCATTATTATTTTATATTTTTAATTTTATAAAACTTCAGTAATAGCTGTGCATTCCTTCATTATTAAAAATATGCCTTATTTTAAAAGCTAACATCATCAGTTAAACCAGCCCATTCCTCAAATATAATCACTGCCAAGGAAGAACTTGATATTGGGGTACCTATAACTATTCTGATTTCCATAGGACATTCACATCAAAGTTTTAAGATGATGTGTGAGAGAACCTGTCCTCGGTAAACAACACTGAAAAATGCTGGGTTAATTAAAGCGTGGGAGCTTACTTACCTTACTACACTACATATAAGGTATAATGGTGAGGATTTTTACCCACATAATGCCATTTAATACTTGCAGCAATTTTATTGGCACCACTATCATTTCCATTATATGGATGAGGAAACTGAGATTATAAATTTCCCCAAATCTACATAGTAGGTAGCAAAAACAGATCCTGAATCCAAATCCTGTGTTTTTGCACAGTACCAGATCTGCTTCCCATAGTATACAAAAATGATTTTGCTATATTCCAGAGACGGTAATTCAAGTACCCTTAAAAAAAATTAAGTACTCAAGATGAAGAGTCCAAAAGTGCGTTTTCTTTTTATGGACTCATACTGCTGTGATCTCTTGAAGAACGGAATTTGTATGACTTTCACTAACGATAGAGTCAGGTCATATCTTTAATCTTCAAAACAAATGTTTAAGCCAGAGAGTATTTTTGACATTGTAATTTATTATCTGTGTTTCAGATGGAAAAGGGATTTGAGTACTGTTGGAGATAATTTGATTTGTGCTTTGGATAGCAAATGCAGTATCAATCATTTCAACATTTTCCTATAGCTGTCTCCAAGATATTTGTTGTCAGGATGAAATGAATAAACAAAAGTGCAATTTGAATATAATAGTGCTTATATCATGGTGAAAGGTGAAAGATGTATGGTTTTACGTGGGAGAAAAAAAGATACAGGTTTACCTTTCCAGAGATCTGAGAGAAACCTGCTCTAAATGTTTGTAATTTCTATGACATTTCATTTGTGGGGGTGTATGTCCTTAATTGCAACCTGTTGGGAGTTTAGTATTGTATCATGGCAAATTTTTAAAAAAATGTCGTATTTCAGTGAAGGTTCATTTTAACTCCCATGAATAATTTGTGTCCAACATATGCCTGTAGCCTGCCAGGCTCCTCCATCCATGGAATTTTCCAGACAAGAATACTGGTGTGGTTTGCCAATTCCTTCTCTAGGGGATCTTCCCGACCTAGGGATCGAACCTGGTCTCCTGCACTGCAGGCAGACTCTTTGCCATCTGAGCCACCAGGGAAGCCCAACGTATGCACAGCTACAAAGAAAATGTCAGAGTTTAAGCCTTCAGACTCTTACTGAAAGGAATTTGTTCTGAAATCGGGAGAAATTATGATTGAATCTGTTTTATCGAAGACTAGTGTCTTGCCACAGTTCAGATTGTGGGAATGCTAAGGTTTTCCATGAATGTTCTCTTCTTGGAATCTAAATTTGAGGTTGGAATCCAATCAGAATTTATTTAAGGTTGATCATAGAGCCAGAGGCAGTGAGGGGATGAAGGAAACAGCTTTGCACAGGTTGGAGCCAGGTTGACCTCGGTCATCCCTGCTCCAATGTTTCACCCCAGCTCAGTTTCTGTTTCTTCATCTGTCGAACGTAGGAATTGTGTTATCTGGATCTAATATGGTTATGTATCTGAGATGGACGGCACAGGGTTTGCTACAGAGTTAAAAATAAGTCTTGATGTCTCCTCCCAATTGCCTTGAACCCTTCACACTGTGGGATGGGTTTTGTGGGTGACATAGAGGAAAATGTCAGATAATGATTATTGAGTTGTCAGTTCTTCCAGAAGAAGGCTCAGCATTCTATTTAATCTTGATGAGTCTCAAGGCACAGAAAGACTTAATAGCCCTTAATCAGACTTAATTAGAGACTGGGTACCACTAGCAGGTTTCTAGATAGAGAAAAAGAAGAGCAAAAGGAAATAATGTGGTAAGGTGATTGTAAAGAGAAGTGATAACAAAATAAGAGCTAGGCGAGGAGAGGGGGATGCAGGAAGAAGGAAGGAATACAGCAAAAGAGGCAGAAGCAAAATAGCCAAGAAAAAGAGGCATCATCAAAAATGGGGTTGCGGCTCACTACTCATTTAAAATGGATAACCAGCAAGGATCTACTCTATAGCACAGGGAACTCTGCTCAAAGTTGTATGGCAACCTGGAGGGGAGGGGAGTTCAAGGGAGAATGGGTGCACCTGTATGTATGGCTGAGTCCCTTTGCTGTCCACCTGAAACTGTCACAACATTGTTAATCAGCTGTTCTCCAATACAAAATAAAAAGTTTAATTAAAAAAAAAGAAGTGTTTGTGATTGTCAATAAACATGGCAGAATGCACACTAGAGGTTGCCTGTCCTGTGTCAGGCTTTAATATTTAATAGCTTTTGTTCTCAGAGAAGGCAATGGCAACTCACTTCAGCAAATCCCATGGACGGACGAGCCTGGTAGGCTGCAGTCCATGGGGTCGCTAGGAGTCAGACACGACTGAGCGACTTCACTTTCACTTTTCACTTTCATGCACTGGAGAAGGCAAGGGCAACCCACTCCAGTGTTCTTGCCTAGAGAATCCCAGGGACGGGGGAGCCTGGTGGACTGCCATCTCTGGGGTCGCACAGAGTCAGACACAACTAAAGCGAGTTAGCAGCAGCATCAGCTTTTGTTCTAGCTTTGCTTTTGGTAATGAATAGGCATTGACTATTATTAATTGGTGCTATTAGTTAATGAACATTTTTAGCCAAAATTCAGAGAGGATTTTTTTTTTTCTTGCCAGGTCCCCAGTACATTAACTGCTTTCATAATGCAGAGAGTCACAAGTTCAGAAATTCCTGAGGTGGAAATCATTCAGGAAATATTTTCAACAAAATGTGTTTTTTTTGTTGTTGTTTACTCAGGATAACACTAATAAACAGACCTTCTTCTTCAGATTTTCTGGCCCTTTGTTGGTTAGGTCATAATCCTTGAAATTTATCACAAGTAGGAGTAAAACTTGAGACTCTCCACTAGGAGTGGAAGAGTAGATCCAAACGAGAAGGGTCCATTCATGTTCAGGCTCCATTAATATGACCTTCATGATCATCAAGGCATCAGTCTCTCTGTTTTTAAAAATAAAGAAAATCGACAGTGATGACATTTCCCCACCGCTACGCAGAATAGTTTTCTCTCATTTGGGGTACTGAAAGTAGACTTTCTCTATTCTTCATCAGAAATATTCCAAAGTAATAAACACAAGAAGATCTCATACTATTTTTCTAAATATAAAGCCTGAGAAATGTGTTCTTTTTCTTTCCTAAAAACCTATCCTGTATCTCCTGGGCATGGAACTCACTGAGTCATCCTGTTCCATGGTCTTCTAATGGCCGGATTAAAACATTATATGCTCACAGAGGAAAGAAGCAGCAAGGTAGCACATGTTGTTGATACATGTTAATAATAATATACACATTTTAATTTTCTTTAAGTTAAAAATGTAGGTAGCAAATGGTTGATAATAAATATAAGTAGCAGACCCTGAGGCAGACAGTCTGGATTCATACCCAGAGCTGCCATACATGTGCTGTGTGATGTTGGGCAACTCTCTTGACCTCCCTGTGCCTCATCTTTCCAGAGTTACCTAGAGTATAAGTTCACAAAAATCAAGGAATGATGTAAATATTTTGGTCTTCCCAGGTGGTGCTAGTGGTAAAGAACCCACCTACCAATGTAGGACAGAGACATGGGTTCCATCCCTGGGTTGGGAAGATCCCCTGGAGGAGGGCATGGCAACCAACTCCAGTATTCTTGCCTGGAGAATCCTTTGGATGGAGGAGCCTGGCAAGCTACAGTCCATGGTGTCGCTAAGAGTTGGACCTGACTGAAGTGACTTAGCACAGCAATTAAATATTTCACCAATGAGAGTTTGGGTATTTGTCTAAATAAGTAAATTTGGGTATCAAATAGATCAAGGGTTTAGATTCTATTAGATACAATTAAATAATTTTAGTTTACATTTTAATTAAATTAAATAAAAATTTAATTTACATTTTAAATGTAAATATTTATGATATGCTAGAAATTACATATTTTACAACTATTTAGATTTATAATAAAAAGTTTTATATGTCACCTCTAAGTATGTGAAGAGGTACATAGTTTTTCAACGTATTTTTAGGGGTAAAAGCATAAATTTTAAAAGATCATGGATGTAAATTTCTCACATCATAAAATGGTTATAAAATGAAAATTAGTTTTGGTGTATAGCTATGGTGATTATATGAAGTACAGTATCATATTACCTTTATTAACAATTAAGATAAAGATTCTTAGCATCTAGAAGCCAATTAAGATTTGATACAAAATTTTATGAAATCCCTAATAAACTAGTGGCTCTTTTCAGTCCACATACCTTTGAAGTAGTAATCAGCATCTGAAATGTAAAATTCAGAAGCATCTCAAAAAAGTTTGACAAAAAGTTGTATATTCAACAGATTTAAAGTAGCATTTTGGCATTATATTCCACTGCACACAGCAGAGCAATCAAATTATGCAGCATTTTTAAGATCCACATCAGTGATTTGGCACCATTTTCTTGTCAGTTTGATTCTCAAACTTTCATATTAATAACAGCCTAAAATTGATGAATCATGGATAATGGAATAATTGTCTTTTCACTGAAAAAAAAAAAAACAACACCTTTAACATTTTAAACACCAAGCTTTTAGGGGGAAATGTTAATGATTCAGTGTTTGTCATCACCTCTACCCAGAAAGAAATTTCTGTTTCTTCACACCTAAATCATGCACACATTCCAAACAGGAAAAATGACAAAGAAGGTCACACAGAGGTGAAATTACAGTTCCTTTCCAAGTCTGTCTCAAATGTAACAAAGATGGATTGCCTGGGCAAAGAAGAAAGAGGAAAATTTATTTTCAACTGTTAAGAATGGTTACATTGAGGGGGAAATAACCTAAAAGCATTCATTAGGGAAAAAGTTCACCTTTTCCTCCGTGTACTTCTGAATCTCTTGCAATAAGTTATTCATATATTGTGTGAATTAAATAATAAGAAAAAATATACCCTTACTTCAGAATGGGAGGGGGAACTTACTGTCCAGATGTCCTGTATGGTGATGTCACTTCCTTCCTTCTTTTGAATCAATGGCAATATTATTTAATTTACTGTGCTGTTCTGTAATTTTAAAAGATTTCACTTACCTTTTTTCAATATATTATCCATAATACTCTAATTGTTGTTGGTGTTTAATCACTAAGTTTTGTCTGACTCTTTTGTGACCCTATGGACTGTAGCCCGCCAGACTCCTGTCCATGGGACTTCCCAGGCAGGAATACTGGAGTGAGCTGCCATTTCCTTAACCCATGTCTCCTGCATTGGCAGACTTCTTTACCACTGAGCTACCAGGGAAGCAATATAGGCAGGTGTTAATTTCCCTACTTAACATATGAGAAAACAGAGTATTAGGGAGGCAGATTGATTTTCCCATGGATATATAGCTAGTGGGCTTCCCTGGTGGCTCAGATGGTAAAGCGTCTGCAGTTTCAATCTCTGGGTCAGGAAGATCCTGTGGAGAAGGAAATGGCAACCCACTCCAATATTCTTGTCTGGAAAATCCCATGGTTGGAGGAGCCTGGTAGATTATAGACCATGGGGTTGCAAAGAGTCCGGGAGGACTAAGCGACTTTCACTTTCACTTTTTCATATAGCTAGTAGTTACAAACCTCATCTATCATTACCACATTCAGAACTTTTTTCTCTAACAGAATGGAATATCCATCTTCAAAATGGAAGGAAACCTAACTTGTAAAATAGAGAATGAAATGTGGGTTATCAGGGTCTGGGGTTTTGGGGAGATGTGGTTTAAGGGTACAGATTTATAACTAGTAGATAAATTGTGGAGATCTAGTGCACAGCATAATGATTAGAGTAAAAAATACTGTATTATGAACTTCAAAATTGCTAAGAGACTAGATCTTAATTAATGTGAAAGTTGCTCAGTCATGTCTGACTCTTTGCGACCCCATGGGCTATATATATAGTCCATGGACTTCTCCAGGCCAGAATACTGGAGTTGGTAGCCTTTCCCTTTTCCAGGGGATCTTCCCAACCCAGGGATCAAACCCAGGTCTCCCACATTGCAGGTGGATTCTTTACCAGCTGAGCCACAAGGGAAGCCCCCTTAATTGGGCTCACCATAAAAAAGAAATGAGAATTACGTGAAGTGATAGAGGTGTTATTTAATGTTAGGGTGGTAATCATATTGCAATATATAAATGTTCCAAACCAACATTTTATACACTTTAAACTTACATAATGTTATATGTCATCTATATCTCAGTAAAGACATTTTTTTAATGGAAAAAAAGGAAAAATAGAGCTATTGCTGAAGATTCCAGTTTCTCCTCTAAGATTTTTCAATCTAATTCTCAGTCTCTCATACTCTGGTTCAATATTCAAGTGTCAGTCACGTTAAGGCATCTGGATAAGAGTGAAAGGAAAGCGAGAGCTCATCTGTACTTAGATTTGAAGAACTAGAGAAATATTACAAGAATGACTTCAGCATTTGTTCAGTATTTCAGAAAGTACTTAGAGTGTTGCTGTGAAGTCAGTATGTTAAAACATGCAAAGTCTTTAGGAAATTAACTTGCCTGGTGTCGTATTTTGTTTTTGTTTTGTTTTTAGATAACAATATTCAGCAATACTGAGGATTTTGTTAAGGTCAGTGCCTTCAACTTTCCTGTCATTTTTAGTGACTTCACTACCTGAAATATCTGATACATTATTCATAGCTGTAAGGAAACGGCCGTACCTTCTGGTTGGTATTTTAAAATAATGACAGATTCTAGAATGCTTGCTGTAACAGAGAATGTCGGCTGTGGCTAGGGCAGCAGTAATGCTGCCAGTTTCCAGCCCTTTTCTCAGTAACCAGGAAGCAAGCATGTCATTTTGTCAGGGAGACGTTTCTAACCACCAGTACAAGGGGCACTAAGAAAGCACAAGGGCGCCATTGGTTCAGCAGTGGGGTAATTGCCTTCACCGCAGTTTTTGTGCTCCCTCTTCCAGCACTCATTTTTGGATCTGGTCTTTTTAAGTCACGTGATACGGCAATTTTTAAATCTGAAAGATGAATATGCCTGTCAGAGAATGTTGCTGTGGGAAAGTGATCAGAATTGGAAGATGGTTCTGAAAATTACATGACACCCATCTTGCTAATTACTGGCAATCGCCTGTAATTACAGTATGGAGATGGAGAGAAGCTCAACACCCCACCAGTGTGGCTTCTGTTCCGAGCGTAAGCAGAGTCCTATGCTCTCATGTGCTCTGTTATGGGACAAGAAAGTCAGAATAAAGAAGGTAGAGTGGGGATACTTTTCAGTACATTATTAATATAGTAAAGACATGATCATTATTCACAAATTTGAAAATGCTTGGATATTATTCTGTATATGCATGAACACTGATGCAAACATATTTGGAAAAAGTATCTTTAGTTACTACCCAAATAGAGAATAGACACTAACTACATATATTGGTGACCATTTATTTCTGTCCTACTGTTAATCATAGGGGGCTCGATGTCATCAAGAAGTAAGGTTAGTTGAAATAGATATTTGACTTCTAGGGAGATTATAAGGAGAGAAAAGAATTATATAGGGAGAAAGAATATGCATTTTCAGATCATTTTAATAGTTTTGTAATATTCAGAAATATTTTCCAAAGACCCATTAATTCTAACACTTAACATTTCTTTTAGGGGACCCTGATTGAATCTTGACTTATTTGCCCAGATGTTTGTAACAAAAGGATCATTATGTTCTTTTATTCCGCGTCACCGTTTCTACATAATGGATGTTTTATTTTGAATGAATTGATGAGGCAGCTTTCACAGAAATATCACTAATATACTTAAAAGCACCTTTCACAGCCTCAGAACAATGCCTCCACTTCAGTTCCCAGTTGTCATCCCCACCCCTCTGCACCCCACCTGCTTCAACTTTCACTGTTACAATTCCTAATGGTAGTTTTCCTGAACATTGCCTGTGAACTTAAGTGAAGGAAAATTTATGTCAGGATGTTCCGCTGACATAATGTACGCCCAAGAGAGATGCAATCTACAAGGTAGAAAAAGGAGTTCGAGAAGTTAAGTGAGGAGCAGGGCTGCTGACATTCTAAGAGTTTCATAAGTCAAGATGCAGCTTCTTGAACTCACCTTAATAAGTTTACATGTCAATCTTCTTCCTTCTAGATTTCATATCAGTTCAGCCAGCTTCCAACACAGACACTCAAAAAAGATTCCTGTGTACTCTAACCTACTCTGTGAACAGTCCATAATCCAGGTTGTCATCAATGTGTGTGAGTAAAATTGCAGAATTACAGGTGATGAAATGGTCATGATAATAGATTCTTTGTAGAAGCTTGAAAGTTAGGGAGGCTTCAGCAGTGAGGGAGCAGGAGAGAGAATTACCCTTACACACTAATTTAATGAGGCCAGAGTTATCTTTAATGTCTCCCAACCAAACTACTTCCCAGGTGGCTCAGTGATAAAGAACCTGCCTGCCAATGCAGGAGACATGGGTTTGATCCTTGGGTTGGGAAGGTCCCCTGGAGGAAGGCATGGCAACCCGCTCTAGTCTTCTTGCCTGGAGAATCCTATGGACAGATGAGCCTGGCAGGCTACAGTCCATAGGGTCGCAAAGAGTCAGACACAACTGGAGTGACTGAGCATACATGTACACAACCAAAATACAAAAACAAATGATCCTAGACATATACTTAAAATATCTAAAAGTTATATGAGAAAACCTTTAAAATAATTATTCATTGTAAAAATTGGACTTCAACAAATAGAAAAGTAATGTGTTCATAGTTAGAGAGTTCAAGGAATATTGGCAAGGTGTTCAGTTCAGTTGCTCAGTCGTGTCTGACTCTTTGCGACCCCATGAACTGCAGCACACCAGGCCTCCCTGTCCATCACCAACTCCCGGAGTTCACTCAGACTCACGTCCATCGAGTCAGTGATGCCATCCAGCCATCTCATCCTCTCTCATCCCCTTCTCCTCCTGCCCCCAATCCCTCCCAGGATCAGAGTCTTCTCCAATGAGTCAACTCTTCGCATTAGGTGGCCAAAGTACTGGAGTTTCAACTTTAGCATCATTCCTTCGAAAGAAATCCCAGGGCTGATCTCCTTCAGAATGGACTGGTTGGATCTCCTTGCAGTCCAAGGGACTCTCAAGAGTCTTCTCCAACACCACAGTTCAAAGGCATCAATTCTTTGGCGCTCAGCCTTC
>NW_011494615.1:5283310-5311126 GCF_000754665.1 Bison bison bison
CCCATGAAGTGATGGGACCAGATGCCATGATCTTCGTTTTCTGAATGTTGAGCTTTAAGCCAACTTTTTCACTCTTCCACTTTCACTTTCATCAAGAGGCTTTTTAGTTCCTCTTCACTTTCTGCCATAAGGGTGATGTCATCTGCATATCTGAGGTTACTGATATTTCTCCCAGCAATCTTGATTCCAGCTTGTGCTTCTTCCAGTCCAGTGTTTCTCATGATGTACTCTGCATATAAGTTAAATAAGCAGGGTGACAATATACAGCCTTGACATACTCCTTTTCCTATTTGGAACCAGTCTGTTGTAGTTCTTCCTAAATAAATTTATAAAGTCATAAGATTCTAGTAAAATACGTACATTCTTTTTGTAACTTTGAAAACCACACTGTTGTTTAAGATGAATAGTTAGAAAAATCTTTAAAGAGAAGAGCAGTTTGGGGAACGTTACCAAGTTATAATCCTCTGTAATTAAAACAGGATAGTATGGGCTCAGGAATGGACCTACAGACTAATTGAAGAAAAAGTAAATCTCTGAAATATGTGCATGGACATGTGGAATCTTAACATGGACAAAGAAGTTATCTCAAATCAGCAAAGAATGGATGGGTTTTTTAAATAAGTGGTGCTGGAAAATTGGATTGCCATTTTAAAAAGGATAATATTTTTGTACAATGCACCATACACGAAACAAACATCGAATATTTGCGAGATCTTAATGTTTTTTGTGTGCTGTGCTAAGTCGCTTCCGTCGTGTCCAACTCTGTGTGACCCTATGGACTGTAGCCCACCAGGCTGCTCTGTCCTTGGGATTCTCCAGGCTAGAATACTGGAGTGGACTGCCATTCCCTTATCCAAGGAATCTTCCTGACCCAGGGACTGAACCAGTGTCTCTTACGTCTAACCTGAATTGGCAGGCAGGTTCTTGACCTCTAGCGCTGACTAGAAAAGGAGTGGATGGATTTCATTCTAAAACGAAGAAGGGGAAAATTGCTCTATGATTCAAAATTCAAAAGTGATTAAAGAAAATATTGGTGATTTCATTTACATCACAAAACATTTATAACTAAAAGAGCATTGACAACCTTCACCCAAATCAAAATATTGGGGAAATCTATATGGCAATATATAACAGAAAATTTTTCACACATAAGAGAATGCCTAAAAATTAAGAAGAGGAAGACTAACAGAAAAATGGACAAAATATATGAATGAACAGTTAAAAAAATAATTTAAGATGGCCCTTAACTCTATGAAAAGATATTTGCTCTTGGTGATGAGAAAAGTACAAACTTTAATGCTCTTAATGTATTTTGGAGAACATGACTTTCAGTAAAAAAAAAAAAAAGAATTGTCAAATATTAAATCAGTTCAGTTCAGTTTAGTCACTCAGTCATGTCTGACTCTTTGCAACCGCAGGAACCGTAGCACGCTAGGCCTCCCTGTCTATCACCAACTCCCAGATCCACCCAAACCCATGTCCATCAAGTCAGTGATGCCATCCAACCATCTCATCCTCTGTTATCCCCTTCTCCTCCTGCCCTCAATCTTTCCCAGCATCAGGATCTTTTCCAATGAGTCAGCTCTTCACATCAGGTGGCCAAAGTATTGGAGTTTCAGCTTCAACATCAGTCCTTCTAATGAACAACCAGGACTGATCTCCTTTAGGATGGACTGGTTGGATCTCCTTGCAGTCTGAGGGACTCTCAACAGTCTTCTCCAACAACACAGTTCAAAAGCATCAATTCTTCTGTGCTCAGCTTTCTTTATAGTCCAACTCTTACATCCATACATGACCACTGGAAAAACCATAGCCTTGATGAGATGGACCTTTGTTGGCAATGTCTCTGTTTTTGAATAGGCTGTCTAGGTTGGTCATAACTTTCCTTTCAAGGAGTAAGCATCTTTTAATTTCATGGCTGCAGTCACCATCTGCAGTGATTTTGGAGCCCGGATAAATAAAGTCAACCACTGTTTCTCCATCTATTTGCCATGAAGTTATGTGACTGGATGCCATTATCTTAGTTTTCTGAATGTTGAGCTTTAAGCCAACTTTTTCACTAATTAGGTCAAAACTTGTTCATTTGAAATTTAAACTGAAAATATCATTACAAATTCTTGACTTTTTTCTTTTCAAAAACACATATTTCTTTGATACACTTATCAATATAACTTCAAAATACATGATGTGAAAGCAGATAGATATTAAAGGAGAATGCAAGAATCCACAGTTTTAGTTGGAGACCTCAATACTTATGTTTTCTCATCAATACACAGGCACATACAGAATATTTAATGTGATAAGCTATTTTGTTTTTGTACCACACTTTCTTTTACTAACCCTCATTAGTGAATATTTTTGTGGTTTCCACTAGGTGCTACAAGTGGTACTGCAATCGAAACCATTCTAGCTTTTCATATATATGTAGGTATGTATTAAATATTTTGCTCAACAAATACATTTTAGGTTCCTTGGTACTTTGAAAACCACTCAAAAACATAGAGAATCCAGGGTTGAAACTACTGCTAGAAATATTTTCTGAACAGTCCAAAATATTTTAACTAAATTATGTTTTCTTAGTTATTCCATTTCCTCGTATTTACTTAACCATTAAGTTCACTTCAATAAGCGAATCACATGATGGGTCCCTCCATGTGCCAAGCATTGTACTAGTTGCTGTAAGCAACTAGAACACTGCTTAGAAAAAGATACGAACCCTGGAGTCAACCGTCCTGGAATCTTAAGAGTGAACAAATTAATGAATACAGTATGTCTGAAATCTCTCTGTAGAATTTGCAATTCCCTTAATGTCTTGAGAAGTCCCTTTGAAGGTGATAAAAGGGTATGCTAAATCTGAGTGATGGTGGGACATCCAAATGGTGATTCCTACATTCAGCTGATTAGAGAGAATGGCTAAAGATCTGTGAATTGTCATTAAACCTCCTGTTTGAAGTATTGAGAGTATTTGCAGCCAGAGAGAGAGAAAGTATTAGAGAAAATCAGAAGATTGACGGAACCCAGAAAGGGAAAACTACCAGTGGTAAGAAGAGAATCAAGGGAATTCTTTTGGAAAGTCATGGAAAATAATGACTATTTATGTTACCTATGCCACCTATGCCAGGTAACTCCTCCAGTAGATTTTCAGGCCTGCTCCAGGCAGGTGTTGGGATTGTTGTGGGCTAGTTGTGTGCTCTCTGCTTCCATTAGTTAGAATATAGTGTCTGACGGAGAAGGCAGTGGCACCCCACTCCAGTACTCTTGCCTGGGGAATCCCATGGACGGAGGAGCCTGGTGGGCTGCAGTCCATGGGATCACTAGGAGTCGGACATGACTGAGCGACTTCCCTTTCACTTTTCACTTTCATGCATTGGAGAAGGAAATGGCAACCCACTCCAGTGTTCTTGCCTGGGGAATCCCATGGTCAGAGGAGCCTGGTGGGCTACAGTCCACGAGGTTGCAAAGAGTCAGACACAACTGAAGTGACTTTGCACAGCACTGCAAATTGCCAGATACGACTTGTACGCTCAGATGAACTCTGTCCATCCATATCCATGATTTCAGTGTCCACCACAGTTCACCTGAGGCATTTCCTCGTTTAGGCTCTGCTTGAACAATCCTATCTCTGCCACAGCACCTAATGCAATTGTGACCACAGATTGAGAAAACAGATGTTGGACTTGAAAAAATAGAGCAGGAAATATATCTTCAGTTAACTTTCTCGACCTCCCTGTCGTTTTTAATATCTTGACTTTTATGAGGTGATTTTTACTTCCAGCTTAATTCAATCATTGAATCATAGAGAAGATCACTTATCATTCGTACATCAATTTCATATAGTTTACACCCAATGTTAAATTTAGACATTGACCTTAAGTAAGGGCAATATTTAAAGAAAAACTTTACTCTGAAATGTCCTTTATTTCCTCCCTTTCCATCCGTGAGCACATAAGAGGTGGCCCATTCTGTGGATTTGCAAACCAATGATGAGGTTTTAAAAATGTTTGTAATGGCTTGCTAGTAATGTCAAGTACAGTTTCCAACTCTAAATCGCAGTTGCTCTAAAAGTTTCACGTAGGTGATAATTTTCTTTGCTGAGCATTAGAAACTGCTTTATAATAGCAACTCCCACAAAACCTCTTCAGTTATATGGGTCTGTTAGCATTTTATTTTAAACACCATTTTGACAGGTGTATTATGTAGTTATTATATTTTCCATGCATGGAACATTCTTGACATTCACTTCACTTGCGTTTTCTATTTGGAAAAGAAAAAGTTCAGAAAAAAAAATTGTCTTCTTGGCTGAATGAGAATAAAAGAGGAGTCCATTTTGTGATGACTTTGTATCATTGACCTGAAGTAAAACAAACCCCAAATTCATTCAGACAACTTTTCATTCATGTAGGTACTCACAAACTCAGTCACTTATTCATGTGTATTATTACTATTTTTATTTTAGCATGCATGGGGCCTTGTGCTAACCATATGAAGTCTAAAGATAAAAAGCTAATTTGTGACTGCACAAAGTTTGTCTTTTTATGTGGGAAGCTGTATTGCAGACAAATAATTATCCCAAAACAGCTATCAAACACACTGGAAATAAAAGTGGCATGAAGACAAGGGTGGTTTCGTGTGTGAGCCAGGAAAAGCCTCGCATAAAAGGTGTTTTTTTCCTCACAAGGGTCATAATTCACCAGGTCAATATGGCGAAAAACTTTTGAGGCTGAGGAAATGGCCCTTGTGGAGGCAGGGAGGCCAGGAAGCACGTCGGGGAGCTGGGTAGCTGAGATAGCTCAGGACAGTAAGAGAAGCTCAGAGCTGAGCCAGTGGTCAGGACCTGGAGCTGAGTAGTGAGTGGCGTCCAGGTCTTCAGTGGGTCCCCGGGGGAAGGAATTCAGACCTTGGGGCTGCAGAAGTGGGGAGAAACCAGTGATTTCCATAGTGATATCTTTTCATGGTGCTTCAGGCTCTGCTTATCTGACTTCTAAAGGCCTTTCTTTCCACTTCCCCTTTCCTTCCCTCCTTCCAGCCACAAGTGCTGTGTTTTTAAAGAAGCCAAGCGAATTTACCACATTTTCCATCCCTTCCTCCTCTTGCTTCCCTAGGCCATTGTACTTTTCCCTCTGTTTAATTGGTTTGTCTTCCAGTCATCCATGGTCTTGCCTCCTCATTTTATTCAGATTCAGCTGAAAGACACTTCCTTGGAAGGTTTTACCTGACTATCTCTTGCAGAATAGAAGCATCTTATCATGTCTGTGCATGCATGCTAAGTCGCTTAAGTTGTGTCTGACTCTCTGCAACCCCATGGACTATATAGCCTTCTAGGCTCCCCTGTCCATTGGATTCTCCAGGCCAGAATACTGGAGTGGGTTGCCATGCCCTCCTCCAGAGAACCTTCCTGACCCAGGGATCCAACCTGCATGTCCTAAAACTCTTGCATTACAGGTGGATTTTTTTTTTTTTAAACTATCACTGTGCTGTGTGATACTTTGAATTGAACTAGGTATTATTTGTGTTTGTACCTCGTACTAAAATGTAAGCCCTCCAGGGACTTACCTGGCGGTTCAGTGGTTGAAACTGCACTTCCAGTTCAGGAAGCACAGGTTCATTCCCTGGCTGGGGAACTAAAATCCCATATGCCAAGTGGCACAGTCAAATAAAAATATAATTAAAAAATATATATATATAAGCCCTCCAGAGCAGACAGTGCTTTCATTACTACAGCAGTAACCAAAATAGCCCCTGGGACGTAGGTGAAGGTCAGTGAACATCAGCTGATGGCGAATGCATCAAAGACATGTATTTCTGTGTGCACGTGCACACGTGTACAGCTCGTGTAGCCCCACCAGAAACGTGAACATAGTACATGATAACAGAGAAGGAAATCTGGTGAAAGTTGTCCCAGACCCTAGTTTCAGTTTTTGAACGAGCTTTGTGAAGGGCTCTTTACTGGAACTTTCTGTGCCGGGAAGTGGCACCTTTTCCCCCATTATCTCCCCTCAGAGGGTGACAGCCCTGAAATAGGAAAAGATTTGATAAGCAAAGGGCTTGCCAGCTAATTTCTTTCCCTGGGATACTTTGTAGAGTTTGGCGTGAAGCTGACAAAGGAACTGCTATCTGAAGATCTCGCTCTGGCTACCCCAGAACAGCGTGCGTTTCCTAGCATTGCTCAGTCTTATCTCTGAGGGCTGAGAAAAATCCCATGCCCCGATAACACATCAGATTTAGTCCAGTCTTCCTTAATCAAATTGTCCATCACAGGGGAGGAAGTGGTTGTGTTCAGAGCCTAAGAAGAAGGGAGAAGAGTTCCTTATTAGATGCTTGTGGCACAAGTTCTGCAGCCCCTGTTCATTATAAATAGTATCCTTTAGGACATCATGGACTTTAGTGGGTCATGTGGGGATCTCAAGTTAGCAGTAGATGGAGGGTATGAAAAAGTTATGTCAGCTGACAATGATTGCCTCTAAAGAGTGGCAATATGGGAGATCGAAATTTCTTTTTCCCTTTTAGGTTATACTCTATTTATTGTTACTATAAAATATTGGCTCTGTTCCCCCATGCTGTGCAATACATCCTTATGGCTTATTTTATACCCAATAGCTTGTACCTTTTACTCCCCTGTATATTTCTTTATTGTGGCTAAGTGCTGTTTGACTCTTTTGCAACCCCATGGACTAGCCTGCCAGCCTCCTTTGTCCATGGGGATTTCCCAGGCAAAAATACTGGAGTGGGTTGCCATTTCCTTCTCCAGGCGATCTTTCCAACCCAGGGATCCAACCTGCATCTCCCGAATTGGCAGGTGGATTCTTTACCACTGAACTACCAGGGAAGCCCGTGTTTCTTTATACAGTTCTGCAAATTTAATTGTTTCCCAGAATAAAGATGTATTCATTTTGTAATCAGTAAATAAAACAAAGCCCATGTATGCTTCTTTCCTAGTCAACAAATTTAAGAACCCGGCCCTTGTGCCTCCAGGATCTGTTGATTAAAGTAGTTCTTCATTTGGGCAGAATGGGAGCAGGAGTGTCTTCCCAGTAACTGCTGAGCCTTGATTAGCTAGCTCTCTTTAGCAATAAAATTCCAGTGTTACATGGGCACACGCCACCTAGCTAAGGTTTTCCTTTGATGTCCCCAGGAAGTCATTTCTGAGAAGGGTTAATTACCACTCTGCATTGGAGAATCAATCTGATTCTAGCTATTCCCTTTCTCCCTGTCGCCCCTCTTACTGAATAGAGAGGAAAATCTGTGCAAAGACGCACTGGGTTTGATGTTCTTATTCACGCTGACTTGCCATTGCATTTTTGTGCCCCGAACACATAGAACGTTGAAGTGGTGTTCTTGGTCCTTGTCTGTATCCTTTGCTTAGTTCCTATTTGCTCTATGATGAGTTTGCTGTAATCTCTCTAGACTCTTACCCTCTAACTTCAGGCACCAACTGCTCCACTTCTCCTAATCTCAACCTGCTGCTTACTTTGATGACTTGTATTTCATCTTCTTTGGTACTTCCCTGGTGGCTCAGACCGTAAAGAATCTGCCTGTAAGGCAAGAGACCTGGGTTCGATCCCTGGGTCAGGAAGATCTCCTGGAGAAAGGAATGGCAACCCACTCCATTATTGCTGTCAAGAGAATTCCATGGACAGAGGAGCTTGGAGGGCTGTAGTCCGTGGGGTTGCAAAGAGTCCGACACAAGTGAGAGACTGAGACTTTCATATATCATCTCCTTTACCCGGGATGAATATGTAAAGGCTGTGATCGTGACTTTTCACGTGTTGGAGGGTAGGAGTCAAATGCAACAGCTTTCCAGTTAAGCAGCCTTGTTTTCACTCCTGACACGGCTGCCTACTAGCTGTAGGATGTTTTGCTTGGTCCTTCTTTTCTCACAGGTGAAATGGAATGGGGTCTGGGTAACAGTAATACCAAACGTATGCAGTTATTTCAGAGATTTGATATCATCACAGAAGTAAAGTCTTAGGACTGTGCCTGACACATAGCTGAGATTACAACATTACTAGATTTCTTCACAGGAGTTGTTACCAGGGGAATCATTTCCCCTGGTTAAAGAAATAACTACACGGAATTACCTTGTGGCACCTATTATATTGCTGTTCTAGAAAGGAACAGCTCTGTTGCAAGCCTCCTTCTCTAGGGATATCCTTGGTGGTCTAGTGGCTAAGACTTCGCACTTCCAATACAGGGGGCCCAGGTTTGATCCTCAGTCTGGAAACTAAGATCCCACATGCCAGGTGGCCAAAACACAAACAAAAACCGGCTGCTCCAGAGGATGGTGGTCCACTCCTGTGAAGTGTCACCTCATCCCATTCACCAAGGTGAATTTCATATATGCCACATAGTCTATATTTCAGGTAAGTCAACTTCAAGCATTAACTACTATGTATAAAACAGAGAAGCAGCAAGGGTATGTTGTCTAGCACAGGGCATCATAGCCATTGCCTTGTAATAACTTTTAATGGAAAATGAATTGTAAATACTGAATCTCGCCACTATACACCTGAAGATAATATTGTTTTAATAAATCAATTGTATTTCTCTTAAAAGTTGTGTTTTCCTCAAGCAGCTTTTCCTTGTGATTCGGTAGCTGAAAATTTGCCATGCATTTGTGTAAACACAGATGATGGTTTCTTGCTGTCTGTTCCCATGTGTAATTAGAAGTCTCTTACAAGCTCCCTAACCTGACTCAGAGTCTGAAAATCAGTTTCTCCCTTTTTCCTGTTACAAGAACTTGAACAAGTCTTGTGATGAAATGGATCACAAATTCTTTCAATTATTGGGAGTAAAGGATGCTTCCAGCAGTACTAGTGGTAGAGTCAGTGCTGAGCTCACTCTGTAAGCATGGGTTTAGAGCGGAAATAAACTAGGGCACACTAGAAATGAACGAGGCTGCTTTTGCAGATCCCCTGAACTAGTGCCCACCAGATGTGGAGTACGAAGCCCCGATTTCAGAGCATCTTCTAAAGTCAGCGGTGCCTCTGGTGCTTCTGCTCCAAGAGAGCTAATACCCAATCCCAGAGCCATCAGTGATGGCACTCCCATTGTGTCTCCTGAAGCACCAAAGCCCACAGGCTGGCCTGCCTCCTATCTTCTGTGACACCCGTAGAGAAGGATGCCATGATCCAGGGCAGAAGTGGTGCCTCCCCTCCTGTTAAAGCGATCAGTGGAATGGATGAGTAATGAGTGAAAGAGCATCAGTGACTTTGCTGCTTAATGAGCTCAGTCCTCTTTGCTACATGTCCCTAATTTCCACAGCTTGCTAAATAAAAGTTTATTTATGTTCCTTAGTGTAAGATAATTTCCGCAAGATGAGCTTTAATAAAGTGAAAGGAGGTAGAAGGAGAAGCTCTACAGGAAACTAATGAAGGCCAAAATGAAGAATGGAAAAAATAATACATTTTTATTAGGGATCCCTGCCAAGAAACCCCTCTGTGTGAGAACAAATCATGAGAAGAAAGATTACTTAACGTTGATGTGTTCTATCTTCAGCAAGAGAGGTGGGTACCCTAGCTATAGGACACTTTATTTTGATTTATTTATTTTTTGCCACACCATATAGCTTGCAGGGATCTTAGTTCCTCGACCAGGGATTGAGCCTTTGCCCCCTGCAGTGGAAGTGTGGAGTCCTAACCACTGGATCATCAGGGAAGTCCCATTACAGGACACTTTAAAGCATACTTGAATTCTAGTCATCATTGTTTGTCACTCTGCCCTACACTTGACTGCAAATTGGTCTTTGGAAATCACAAAAAGCAGACTCTCATGTTATTTAAGCATGTGAAGGAATTTTGCTACTCTGCAGTCCATTAATTGCAGATGCTTTGGTGTTGCCTCTGGGTTACCTACCCTCTCACAACCCTAAGACCCTCACATCTTAAGGGGGAATCTTTTCTTTGATGCATGAGAGAACCACTTTGAGCTTCCTGAGCCATGGGATCCAGATCTGCACCGAGCATCTCTGTTAGGACACAGCAAAGTCTGTGGGCAAGAGTAGATTTGTTCTGGTGAAGGGCGTAAGAGTCCTGAGCATGGTACTGAGAAGGAGGCTGTGGACTGGTTATTGAAGGAAGATAAATATCTGTGATTTTTATTTCAGTTTGAAAATCCCTAGGGATTTAGAGAAATAGGGAAACAATAAAAAAGTGACCCGAGAAAGAACAACCGATGGAGTAGGAGGAAAACCTAGAGGCCAAAACGTGATTTTGTTTCTAGGAGGAGGGAAGGATCCATGATGTAAACTGCTGTTCTAATGAGATAGGGACTGAGATTTGAGCATTGGATTAATAACACAAAGGCTGTTAAAAACAGGATTTCAATGGAATAATGGGAAATCACTGATTAGCACGAGTGTAAGAGACAATGACTACGATCATCAATTTGAAATACTTCTCATGAGAAGGGGAACAAATAAATGGGTAGCAGTTTGAAGGGAAAGCATGTGCAAGATAGATTTAGATTTTTTAAATTGAAGTGTAGTTGATTTACAGTATAGCAGTATACAATATAGTTGGTATACAGTATAGTTGATTTGCTGTATAGCAAAGTGATTGAGTTTTGCACATACATACACTCTTTTTGAATATTCTTTTCCATTATAGTTTATTCCAGGAGATTGGATATAGTTCCCTGTGCTATACAGTAGGACCTCGTTGTTTATCTAAATGTAATAGTTTGCACCTACCAGCCCCAAACAAACTCCCAGTCCAGCCCTCTCCCCCTCTCCCCTGGCAAATGTTAAAACAAGTCTGTTTTCTGTGTCTGTGAGTCTGTTTATGTTTTGTAGATCGGCTCATTTGTGCCATATTTTGATTCCACATATAAGAGATATCATATGGTGCTTGTCTTTCTGTTTCTGACTTACTTCACTTAGTATGATAATCTCTAGTTGCAAGATAGGTTTTACTATAGAATAAATAGCAGTATGTTCATATGTTAATATGAATAATCCAACTGAGGGAGGAAACTGATACTATTTGAGAGAGTGAAATATTGCTGGAGTGCTATCCTTGTATAAGTAAGAGAGGAGAGGAGGATGCTTTATAAGGGAAGGCAGATATTAATCTGTTGTAACGTGAGGGAAGGCACAGCATATGAATATAAATGTTGTTCAATACATAGGTGAGTTATAAAAGTCATGAGAAACGATCTTCTGATTACTTCAGTTTTTTCAGTGACTTAAGAAGCAAGATCATCAACTGAGAGTAAAAATGCTGCCAAATGTAATTTGCTCTAAAAAACATAAGGCCAGTTAAAAAAAAGTAAACCCAAGCCTCTTATCATATATCCAAATTCACTCAAAATAAATTATAGATTTATTAATAAGTATAACTTTTAGAAGAAATGATAGAAAGTTTGTGAGACCAAGGGTGTGGGAAATATTTTTAGTCATTATACCAAGCTCATGATTCACTAAAAAAAAAAAAATCAATAAATTGGATTTTATTAGAATTAAATACTTTCATTCTACAAGAGATAGTGTTAAGAGGTTGAAAAGACAACCTATGGTCTGGGAAAAAATAAACCACATAGCCAACAAAGGTCTACTATCTAGAATATACATAAAAAGAATTAATCGATCTAGTGTGAAAATGGGTGAAAGAAGTTGAGAAATTCACAAATAGAATAAACGGATGGTAAGTAGGCACATGGGCTTCCCAGGTGGCTCAGTGGTAAAGAATATATCTGCCAAGCAGGAGATGCGGGTTTGATCCTTGGGTAGGGAAGATCCCCTGGAGAAGGAAATGGCAACCCACTCTAGTATTCTTGCCTAGGAAGTCCCACGGACAGAGGAGCCTGTGGGTTACAGTCCCTGGGGTTGCAAAAAGTTGAACACAACTTGGCGGCTAAACAACAACAATCAGGTAAGCACGTGGAAAGATGTTCACCACTCTCAGGGAAGTGTCTTGCCTCTGTACTGCAGATCTGTGGGAAAAGTGCTTGTGTCTTTCCATCACCATTTAGATCATTCCAATAGCCATTACTTAGACCAGTGGGCTGAGAAAAATCACTGTTCTTTGCTAATAGAGTGGACTTGGGAACCATAGGTCAGAAAAGAAAAAAAAAGAAAAATAATCACAACCAGTGGAGTAGAATTGGTAGAAGAAGATAGATGGAAAATAGCATTATAGTAAGTAAATAAAGGCATCTAAAGGGTTTCAAGTACAGCAGCAAAGAGACTTTCTTGCACAACAAAACCTATCTTCACAAGTAAACATTTTGCAGATTAGTTGAAGAATAGACTGGCCACTATTGAGACCTCAATTATAATAGTTCTCTGAAGGATCAAGTGCCAGAAACCTCTTAAAACATGGACTAAGAATAAAAGGAGCTGATATTCATAAGGGAGAAGATAGGAGCCTTGGGGGACCAAGACTTTCAACTTATTAATATATGCATTTCAGCAGTAGAAGAAGGAACAACGAGTAGAGACAATGAGTAAATAGTAAAGTTCACTCTGAGAAAGAAAGATCAGGGTTTCCAGACTGAACATGTTGAGCATTCTAGTCTAAATTAATCAGAAAAGGCACCATCTCCCAGGCATACCTGGTATTTAAGACCTGTGCACTCTAAGGATATAAACCATATATACCTGCAGGCCAAAGGAAGGTAAACACACAAGAAACACAAACTATGACTGCTGTCAGATTCCTCAGTAGCAAAATTTGCACTTAGGAGTCAGAAGAAAAATATCTATACATCATTAAAAAATAAATAATTGAAACAAGAGTTTTACATTTTGGAATGGTACTATTTGACAAATATATCTCTATGTTTATATCCCTATTTATCTGTCTTATCTATCTAAATTTTGAGGAATTTAATTCTTAGAATAATCCATGTGTTAATATTCTCTTCTCTCCTAAAATATATATATTTGAAGCATGCTTCTAACAAAAGAACAGAAACCTCATGAAGAAAAGAAATAGTAAATATGGGATGTTTGGATGTAGATACAGACAAAGCTGATAGTCAACCTGCTTGCATGAGTACAGCAGTAGTGGTTGTTTAAAATTACTGAAACACTTGGATACCACTCAGTACATGGCTACTAACGTGATCCCTGAACTCTCTCTCACACCTCTGACCCTTGCTACCTGGTCTCTTCTCTATAGATATATGTTGGACCATCTTATAGTCCAGCAACTAAAGGCCTACTGTCTGGACCATCAGAAGGCTTCCAGGTGTTTAAAGTTGTTTTCGTAAAGCCATATGTAGAGTTGTGCATCATGTACTGGGTTGGCCAAATAGTTCATTTGGGTTTTTTCATACGATGTTATGGAAAAACTCCAATGAACTGTTTAGCCAACCCAGTAATTCTCCTACATTTTTGTGCTTCTTGTTCTCTTTCTCTCCCTCTCTCTTTCCCCCTTGGTTAGATTCAATATAAGTTAATCCATTTTTTTTTTTTTTCAGTCTTCTTAAGTAAACAGTGTCTGCATAATGGAACAGGAATTGATTTCTGTGCTTGCCAACAGAGATTCCCTAATTGATATGCTCATAGTTTCATCACCTGTACATGAGTCCTGCTGCTCCTCTGACTTCCTTGGCTTCTAGATATAGAGACCGGCAAACATAGACATAAAGATTTCAGAAGTAAAATCACACTTTCTAATGTTGTGCAGCCTACTTTTTATGTTTCCTAACAAACATTTTAAGTTTAAATAAAAAAATATTAAAATACTAATACACTATAATTCTACCAATACAATGGTTAATTTATTTCACTAGTTTTATATTCTTAAATATTTAATTTACTACCAGTGTTTTATTATTGTAAACACAGTAGTGAGCACATTTACACTGAATTTAAATTACTTTCTTAGGGTCATTTCCAACAAGTGGAATTTCTGAATCAACTAAAAGCATAATTTTAAATTATTTGATACACAGAGTCAATTTCCCCTCCAGAAGCCAGATTCTTTGATTATTCAATCAGTGTCTTAAAAATCAAGTTCCTCCATCTGTTAGTGAAAAATTTTTGGACTAATGGGCAATGTATTTTTCTTTTGCCGATTTAATTGGGTAGAAATAGTATCACATTACCTTAATTTGCATTTCTTGAGTTGAAGTCCTTAAAAATATATTCCTTTACTATCCATTCATTTCCCATTGTTTTAAATTGGCCACTTTTAAAAAAATTAATTTTTACTGTGGTATAGTTGCTTTTTGCCACCTAGGAAGGAGGGGCTTCCTAGGTGGCACTGGGGTAGAGTCTGCCTGCCAATGCAGGGGACTCAGATGTGGGTTCAGTCCCTGGGTCAGGAAGATTCCTTGGAGTAGTAAGTCGAAACCCACTCCAGTATTCTTCTGGAAAATTCCAAGTACAGAAGAGCCTGGCGGGTTACACTCCATGGGGTTTCAAAGAGTTGGACACGACTGAGCACATTCTGGGAGTAGGCAATGGCACCCCACTCCAGTACTTTTGCCTGGAAAATCCCGTGGACGGAGGAGCCTGGTAGGCTGCAGTCCGTGGGGTCGCTAAGAGTCGGACATGACTGAGCGACTTCACTTTCACTTTTCACTTTCCTGCATTGGAGAAGAAATGGCAACCCGCTCCAGTGTTCTTGCCTGGAGAATCCCAGGGACGGCGGGGCCTGGTGGGCTGCCATCTATGGGGTCGCACAGAGTCGGACACGACTGAAGCGACTTAGCAGCAGCAGAGCACATTCTACTTCAAACCATCAAACTATCAGTTGTCACTTTCAGTGTTGTGTTAACTGGCCATTTTTCATAAACAAAGTTGCATGGATATTTGGGCTCTTTCTAGCCTTTTGTTATCACATAAAGTAGCCAGTAGTCAAAAATGGCGTTTTAACTTTAAATTAATTAAGATGAAATAGAATAAAAAATTTTGTTTCCTAGTTACACTAGCCGTGTTTCAAGTAAGCAAAACAGTCCCCTGAGAATAGGAGCCAACATGCTGGATTGCACTGCTATGGTTTTCCACCATTGCAGAAATTTATACTGGACAGTACTGGTCTTAAATTTCTATTAGATAACACTTCAATAAAAAATTATTAAATTTTTATAATACTTAAAAAATTCATGTAGCTATTACTTTAAAATCTTTTAAATAAAGCCTAACTTAATATCTTCAGATTCATTTGGTATCCAGATATGTGGATTGCATCTTTTCTTTTGAATTGTTACACAGTAAGTCCCCTACATATGCACTTCCAAGTTTCAAACTTTCAAAGATGTAAACGTGCTTGCCAGCCCCATATGCCAGTTCTTGCACTACTATACTTTTTTCATGGTACGGTACTATAAGATTAAAACTGTTCTCTTTATTTTTTGTTTGTTTGTTATGTATTATTTGTGTGAAAAGTGTTATAAGCCTATCACAGTACAGTACTATATGTTAGTTGGGTACCTAGGTTAACTTTGTTGGACTTAGGAACAAATTGGACTCATGAACTCTTGGAATGGAGCTTGTTAGTATGTAAGGAAATTAATGCATATATTTTGTATGGAATTGTGTGAATTTGTTATAGCATTCTTTAGGTATAAATTATATACCATAAAAATTCACCCCTTGTAAATATTCAGTTAGTTTCAACACATTTATAGAGTTGTGCAACCGTAACTTTAATCCAATCTTAGGATATTTGCTTTACCTCAGAAAACCTCCTGGAGTCTCTGCAGTGAATCATTCAGTTGCGTACGGGTCTCAGCCTCTGGTTCACCCAGGATAAATGGAGAGGTTTCAGGCCCCTGTGGCTCTTTGATCTCTGAGAACTCATTGTTAAATCCCTGGCTAGTCAGCTGATCCATTCCCAGTTCCAGAGTGGAGCTAGATGGTTTTGTTTCCTTGCCATTGAGCTTACCATTGAGTTAACGTTTGTTGTTCAGTAGCTCAGTTGTGTCTGACTCTTTGCCCCCCATGGACAGCAGCACGCCAGGCTTCCCTGCCCTTCACCATCTCCTGGACCTTGCTCAAACTCATGTCCATTGAGTTGGTGATGCCATCCAATCATCTTGTCCTCTGTCGTCCCCTTCTCCTCCTGCCTTCTGTCTTCTCAGCATCAGGGTCTTTTCCAATGAATCTGCTCTTCGCATCAGGTAGCTAAAATATTGGAGCTTCAGCTTCAGCATCAGTCCCTCCAATGAATATTCAGGACTGATTTCCTTTAGGATGGACTGGTTGGATCTCCTTGCTGTCTGAGGGACTCTCAAGAGTCTTCTCCAACACCACAGTTCAAAAGCATCAATTCTTTGGTTCTCAGCCTTCTTTATGGTTCAACTCTCATATCCATACATGACTACTGGAAAAACCATAGCTTTGACTGTACGGACCTTTGTTGGCAAAGTAATGTCTTTGCTTTATAATACACTGTCTAGGTTGGTCATAGCCTTTCTTTGAAGGAGCATGTGTCTTTAATTTCATGGCTGCAGTCACCATCTGCAGTGATTTTGGAGTCCAAAGAACTAGTCTGTCACTGTTTCCACTTTTTCCCCATCTATTTGCCATGAAGTGATGGGACCAGGTGCCATGATCTTAGTTTTTTGAATGTTGAGTTTTAAGCTAGCTTTTTCATTCTCCTCTTTCACCATCATCAAGAGACTCTAGTTCCTCTTCCTTTCTGCCACAAGGGTGGTGTCATCTGCATATCTGAGGTTATAGATATTTCTCTGGGAAATCTTGATTCCAGCTTGTGATTCATCTAGCCTGGCATTTCTCATGATGTACTGTGCACATAAGTTAGATAAACAGAGTTACAATATACAGCCTTGATGCACTCCTTTCCCAGTTTTGAACCAGTCTGTTGTTCCATGTTCGGTTCCAACTGTTGCTGCTTGACCCGCATACAGGTTTCTCAGGAGGCAGGTAAAGTGGTCTGGTATTCTCATCTGTTTTGCTGAAAGTTTTCACTTCCATGTTAGGTTCATTTGTTAACAAAATGAGCCACTTGTTATATACCAATAAATAATGCACATATTTATTAGAGAATTATATAGCTTGCTTTCAACATACTAACTTTAAAAGGAAAGAGAAATAGAAAGAGCAGAGGATACATCACCAATTTGGGTTTTGACCAACATCCAGACTTAAATAGCACTGGGAAGTCCTGTGTCACAGCACATCTGGAGTCCCAGTTGGGAAAGAGTCCCAAGCAGCATGTCCACTCTGTGCATGAGACTTCAAAGATTGCAGTTCAGGGTTCATGCTTATAATCCCAGGATGGATGAAAACTTATATCACCATCAATCTGTGACCAAATTGCAAACCTGGTTTTTTGTTAATGCTGTTTGTTTTGTCTTATAAAACTTGGAATGCTGCTAAGTCTGGGGCTTGGTTGACCAGGCCCTCTCCAGGGGTTCAGTAATCTCAAGATTCCTCCCCCCATCATTTCCTTGGTGCTGCAAGCCTTGCACTCACAGCAGGCAGTCACTCACAGTCACTCCTAGTCAGGGCAGTATCCAGCCAGGTTAGAAGCAAGGTCAGAGCCTGGCTCTGCTTTGTCTCTGAAGCCTAAATAAGACTATTCATTTAATTTCCCTAACACCATGTCTTTAAGAATTTTCCACAGTTTGTTGTGATCCACACAGTCAAAGGCTTTAGCATAGTCAATGAAGCAGAAGTAGATGTTTTTCTGGAATTCTCTTACTTTTTCCTATGATCCATCAGATGTTGGCAATTTGATCTCTGATTCTTTTCTCTGGGCCTTTTCTAAATCCAGCTTGTACATCTGGAAGTTCTCGGTTTACCTAATGTTGAAGCCTAGCTTGGAGAATTTTGAGCATGACCTTGCTAGCATATGAAATGAGTGCAATTATGTGGTAGTTTGAACATTCTTTGGCATTGCTCTTTTTGATATTGGAATGAAAACTGACCTTTTCCAGTTCTGTGGCCACTGCTGAGTTTTCCAAATTTGCTGGCATATCGAATGCAGCGCTTTCACAGCATCATCTTTTAGGATTTGAAATAGCTCAGCTGGAATTCCATCACCTCCACTAGCTTTGTTTGTAGTGATGCTTCCTAAGGCCCATATGACTTCACGCTCCAGGATGTCTGACTCTACATGAGTGATCACACCATCATGGTTATCTGGGTCATTAAGATCTTTTTTGTATAGTTCTTCTGTGTATTCTTGCCACCTCTTCTTAATATCTTCTGCTTCTGTTAGGTCCATACCATTTCTGTCCTTTATTGAGCCCATCTTTGCATGAAATGTTCCCTTGGTATCTCTAATTTTCTTGAAGAAATCTCTAGTCTTTCCCATTCTGTTGTTTTCCTCTATTTCTTTGTGTTGATCACTCAGGAAGGCTTTCTTATCTCTTCTTGCTATTCTTTGGAACTCTGAATTCAGATGGGTGTATCTTTCCCATTCTCCTTTACCTCTTGCTTCTCTTCTTTTCTCTGCTATTTATAAGGCCTCCTCAGACAACCATTTTGCCTTTTTTCATTTCTTTTTCTTGGGGATGGTCTTGATCACTGCCTCCTGTACAATGTCATGAACCTCTGTCCATAGTTCATCAGGCACTCTATCAGATTGAATCCCTTGAATCTTTTTCTCACTTCCACTGTATAATCGTAAGGGATTTGATTTAGGTCATACCTGAATGGTCTGGTGGTTTTCCCTACTTTCTTCAATTTAAGTCTGAATTTGGCAATAAGGAGTTCATGATCTGAGCCACAGTCAGCTCCCAGTCTTGTTTTTTGCTGACTGTATAGAGCTTCTCCATCTTTGGCTGCAAAGAATATAATCGGTCTGATTTTGGTATTGACCATCTGGTGATGTCCATGTGCAGGGTCGTCTCTTGTGTTGTTGGGAGAGGGTGCTTGCTATGATCAGTGCGTTCTCTTGGCAAAACTATGTTAGTCTTTGCCTTGCTTCATTCTGTACTCCAAGGCCAAACTTGCCTGTTTCTCCAGGTATCTCTTGACTTCCTACTTTTGCATTCCAGTCCACTATGATGAAAAGTACATCTTTTTTGGTGCTAGTTTTAGAAGATTTTATAGATCTTCATAGAACCATTCAACTTCAGCTTCTGCAGCATTACTGGTTGAGGCATATACTTGAATTACTGTGATACTGAGTTGATGATGTTCTATTTAAGGGGGCTCCATCAGCAGGGAAAGAAAGTTGCTGATTTCCACCATCTGCCCTCCCCTGTTAGACCAACTAACAGGGAAGTGGGGCGTGCTGGGCAAGGATCCTCTGTTATCATCATAAGTTCAACTGTTTCACAAATGAATGCATCTCAGTCTGTCCTTTGTCTTTGGACAATTTCCAGAGCAGTGAAATGGTGGCTTTTGACAGTTTTGCTCAAGCCCTCCTGTTGCTTTTGAGAAGTATATGTGGCCCCCCACGCTCCATCAGACTTGAGTTATGTAATTTTTGTCACACTCTTTATGCTTCTGGAGGGAGATAGGTCTTGCCTAATTTGGGGAGTTGTTCTTTGTGGGTCCTGAATATTACCTATCCAGGTAAGATAAGAAAACAAATGTTTGGTTTACCCGAGTTTTATTTTGAAATTTCAGAGATGCAGCACCTTGGATGGGCAGGTTTGTAAGGCAGTAGATATGGAAACTGTCAGGACAAGAGCTGTCTCTTCTGGGCTAAAGGGTTTATTTTGGGCCCTTACTGTGATTGCAAATGCTAGCTCAGGTAGCTTCCTCATTTAGTTCCCTTGAACAAGGTGTCTTCTTGCAGTTTCTTTTCCTCAGCATAAAGATTAGAGAAAAGCTGAACAGTGTGGGAACACACTGAATTTGTGAAAACAGTCACTTTTTCTTTTGTTGGTGGCTTATTTACATTATTATGTTTGGAACTTTGTATTGAGATGTCATATTATTATAATAGATTCATGGAATACTATGCGGCAGGTTGGATATTTGAGAAGGCCATTGTCTTCCCAGAAGCAAATACATTTCTTTGAAGGATTTCTTCATATCTTTTCAAGGAAAGATGATAACCTAAGACTTAATCCATTGGGCAGTCAATAAGAGTCCAGAGTACGATCCCAATAATTCCCCCAACTTGAACTTACAACAGTGGGAGACACAGATAGTTAACAGTGGACCTGGGAGAACTGGATGCCAAGATTACCTCTGGGAATCCTCAGGTTACAACAGGCCAGAGGCTACGGATATGGGTAACTTTGTGGCAGTTTTTACACCTTACTTATATTTGTGTGGATGACTTTCTTTATAATGAGAAGAATTCTCCCCAGATCCTTACTTCCAGACTTTCCCATTGCTTACTCAGAAATTTGTACACCTGGTAGCTCATGTTGTTTGGGTGTAAATGTGAATGCGTGCTCATGACTGTGATGTTACATTCTGTCTTATGAGTTTGCACTGCCTCCATATAAGAGACTATAAACTCCTTGTAGCCAGGATTGCGAGATAAAATTGAGGGATCCTGGTTGGATTTGAATCTCGGATACCCAAGAAATACGTTGTTAGTATGAGTAGTCCCCAGGTATTGCATGGAGCACACTTATACTGAAATATAATTCACCGTTTATCTGAGTTTATTCACTGTTTTATCACTGTTTTATTTCATTGTTTATTCACTGTTTTATCCTGATTCCCTGATAGCTCAGTTGGTAAAGAATCTGCCTGCAGTGCAGGAGACCCTGATTTGATTCCTGGGTCAGCCAGATCCGCTGGAGAAGGGATAGGCTTCTCACTCCAGTATTTATGGGCTTCCCTGGTGGCTCAGCTGGAAAAGAATCTGCCTGAAATGCGTTTGATCCCTGGGTTGGGAAGATCCCCTGGAGAAGGGAAAGGCTACCCACTCCAGTATTCTGGCCTGGAGAATTCCATGGAGTATTCATAGGGCCGCAAAGAGACACGACTGAGCGCCTTTCACTCTTTTTTCACTTTATCCTGATTTTACTGGACTTTTTATATTTATATTTGCTAAATTTAGCAACCTTACTTTTAGTATATTGTTCACTAATTCCCATGGTTTCCAGACTTTTCCTAACCTAGTCATCTTCCTCTCGAAATGCCTGCAGCTGTCAACAATCTTCCTAAAATATGATGCTTCTAAGTAAACACAAGAGTCTTGCTGTCCAGATGCCTTGACATCACGGTAGCATCCTCTGGGCCTGGGTCCCTTTATAGGAGACCACTCCGGGTGAAGGACCAAGAGCTGAGCCCACAGTGCAGAGATGAGGGGAATCCCTGCTGTATCTAGGGACTCTATGTATGCTTCTCTGGACAGTGCAGATTGTGTTTACTCCTCATTTAGGTGCTACCCCAGAAAGAAATAGCTATGTTCCCTGAGAGAATAGAAGGGAACACAGTATGAGGTACCATTCTAAGCACTGTTTCTGTAGTATCTCATTGGAGTTTCACAGCAGCCCTTTAAGACGGCTCTTTGAGTGAGATATCACTATTCCCCCTTGTACAGGCTCAGCATTATTAAGTAGTTTGATTGTGCGAGGTTACAGAGCATTAGGGGCTGAATGTGCCTCCCTCCCAGATTCTTACACTGAAGTCCTGTTCCCCCATGTGATGGTATTAGAAAGTGAGGTGGAAATAGTAAAGTCCCCCTGATGGGATGCTGCTAAGTCACTTCAGTCGTGTCCGACTCTGTGCGACCCCATAGACGGCAGCCCTCCAGGCTCCCCCGTCCCTGGGATTCTCCAGGCAAGAACACTGGAGTGGGTTGCCATTTCCTTCTCCGATGCATGAAAGTGAAAAGTGAAAGTGAAGTCACTCGGTCGTGTCCGACCCTCAGCGACCCCATGGACTGCAGCCTACCAGGCTCCTCCGTCCATGGGATTTTCTAGGCAAGAGTACTGGAGTGGGGTGCCATTGCCTTCTCCGCCTGATGGGATAGGTGCCCTTAAAAGAAGGAAGAGACCCTCGGAAAAAAATGAAAATAAGTAAAATTTAAAAAAGAGTAGAGGAATTTCCACATGGGATCCGAGATTTTCTTCTCGTTGTTTCTTGCCAGAGTTCCCTGTCCTGCTCGGCTTCTACCTCACAGTTTATGACTCAGGTAGACTCTGTCTACCCGGATGTCCTTTTCTGCTCTCTTGATTCATGAACGTTTCTGATGTAACTCCATGAACTGCGGGCAAGTTCAGGCCCACCCCAGCAGCCTGAAATCTCAAGGTTCCCTACTGAGTTCTTGATGCAGTGTTCTGTGCTCTCGATAGGAAGGTGATAATTAGATGAGGGTAAAAACAGACAGCAAAGCTTTGAATCCAGGATGAAACTGGTGGAATATGTGGAGCATGAGTTAAGAGATGGCTTATTGTTTGGCTAAGAAAACTGAAATTGGGTGGTTCTTAGGAAGAGAAGAGTCCACATTGTTTTGGTCTGTCCCATTGCTCTTCTTTGTTCAGTTGCTAAGTTGTGTCTGACTCTTTGTGACCCCATGGACTAAAGCACGCCAGGCTTCCCTGTCCTTCACTATCTCTGAGAGTTTGGTCAGATTCATGTCCACTGAGTCAGTGATGCTATCTAACTATCGTATTCTTTGCTGCCCTCTTCTCTTTCTGCCTTAAATCTTTCCCAGCATCAGGGTCTTTTCCAGTGAGTCAGCTCTTTGCATCAGGTGGCCAAAGTATTGGAGTTTCAGCATCAGTCCTTCCAATGAATATTCAGGGTTGATTTCCTTTAGGATGGACTGGTTTGATCTTGCTATCCAAGGGACTTCAAGAGTCTGCTCTAGCACCACAGTTTGAAAGCATCAATTCTTTGGCGCTTAGTCTTCCTTATGGTCCGGCTCTCACAGCTGTACATGACTACCGGACAAACCATAGCTTTGACTGTACTGACCTTTGTTAGTGAAGTGATGTTTCTGTTTTTTTAATACACTCTCTAGGTTTATCATAGCTTTATGGCTGCAGTCACTCTCTGCAGTGATTTTGGAGCCCAAGAAAATAAAGTCTGTCACTGCTTCTTCTTTTTCCCCTTCTGTTTGCCATGAAGTGATGGGACCAGATCCCATGGTCTTAGTTTTTGAATGTTGAATTTTAAGTCAGCTTTTTCACTCTCCTCTTTCACCCCCATCAAGAAGCTCTCTAGTTTTTCTTGGCTTTCTGCCATTAGATGGTATCACCTGCATATCTGAGGTTGTTGATATTTCTCCCGGCAATCTTGATTCCAGTTTGTGCTTCATCCAGCCTGGCATTTCACATGATGTACTCTGCAAAAAAGTTAAATAAGCAGGGTGTACAGCCTTGACGTACTCCTTTCCCAATTTGGAACCAGTCTGTTGTTCCATGTTCTAACTGTTGCTGCTTTACCTGCATACAGGTTTCTCATGAGACAGTTAAAGTGGTCTGGTATTCCATCTCTTTAGGAATTTTCCAGTTTGTTGTGATCCACACAGTCAAAGGCTTTAGCATAGTCAGCGAAACATAAGTAGATGTTTTTTCTGGAATTCCCTTGCTTTATCTATGATCTAGCAGATGTTGGCAATTTGATCTCTGATTGCTCTGCCTTTTCTACACCCAGCTCGAACATCTGGAAGTTCTTGGTTCATGTACTGTTGAAGCCTAGCTTGAATAATTTTGAGCATTACCTTGCTAGCACATGAAATAACCCGATTGTTGGTAGTTTGAACATTCTTTGGCATTGCCTTTCATTGCTCTTGGTGTTGTCTTAAAGGTCAGAGGGATTGTATAGATTTATTGACTGTAGGGGTCCATAGAGAGATGAAGTCTGACATTAAAGTTTCTGAAAAGTCTGTCTGATTACCCACCATGTTGAAAGGGTTGAATACATTTGCAGTATCTTGTATTGAAGTCAGGGCAATACGGGTATCACAAAGTTCTCTTTTCTTACCTCCGAATGATGAAGACAATGGCAGTATTTATTTCTTTTTTCTAGGCTTTAGGGACAAACTCAGTAAGTGAAACCCTCTGGTGAACAGTAAGGCATAAATACTGAAGGATGCTCACTCCTCCTCATTGCCCAAGAGAGGAACCATGTTTGTCAGAGACACTGTCACAAAGGGTGTTTCTGCACCATGATTTCACTTTCTATTTTGATTTCTGGCCTTCTGCTGAATCTCCTTTTCTCCTTTTTCAAAGAATCTATCCTCTTGTGTGCCCACAGGGTCTCTATCCCCTGATCAGATTCACCAAGTGATGTCAGTGCCTTGGTCACCTACGCTGTTGTGAGCCAACAGCAGCCAAATCATGTTAAGTTCATTTGATGATAAATGCATTGTTAATGGATTAGGAAGACAAATGGACTCAAGCTACAAATCCATGTGATTTCATGAGTTTATTGTAAGGGTGAGGTTGGGTCAATTTCAACATGATATATGGAGAGCATAATTTTTATGACACCAACATTTGTCCAGCATACAATTGAGTTGCAGTAACAGGCATCCAGGGGTAATGAGGTGATTCTCCCATTTTGTGAGTTGAAACTCCAGAGAAAATGTTGTCCTCTATTTGCTGTGGCAGCCACTTCACACATCATGAGCTGCCATCGCCTCTCCTGCAGGGCATGGCCTTCTGTCCCAGACAGAGCTTCTGGGAAACCAGAAAGCTCACCACTGGACTTGCTCGTTTGTTTCCTGTAGGACATTTCCTGACCTAAGCAGTGGCTCTCCAAGTCCACATGCTCTGAAATACCAGTATTCCAGAAGATGTTGAAGGGCACCTTGTATCTGAGGAGGAGAAGGTGGGGCTTCTGATTTAGGCTTTCATTTAAAAATGGATTCCGCTAATCAAAAAAAAAAAGTCAACCATTGATTTGTGATTTAATTAGAATTTGAGCAGAAAATCCACTTGAGACACATGGATGATCAGATGGGATAGGAAAGAAAAAGGTAACTGACACATTGTCTGGGGCCTGCAGATAATACTGAATTATTGATCCAAAAGCTCTGTATTGTTGTTGTCCCCAAAACAAGCTGTTGTTGTTGTTGTTGTGTGTGTGTATGTGTGTGTGTGTATGTTATCACTGAAGGGAACAACAGAAAATCAACTGAAAAAACTGGATTCTTTCAAACTACCTTTTACCAATGATGGAACCTTGGGCCATCTAGTATAGTGATTCTCCTTTTCCTAGTTTTTAAAGAGGGCCAGTAATACCTAGTTCATATGTGTGTTGTAGGAATAGGAGACACCACAGGTGTGAGCAGATGTTCACAGAAAGAATAGTCACTTTGCCTTTTTCATTTCAGTTCTCATCTAGGTAATAATCACTTAAAGACTGATTTCTTTTGACTGGTTGCTACCAAACCAGTTTCAAAGTGACTGTGTATTCGGTGCCATAAAGAAAAAACAGCACCAGTGTTTTAAGTTGCAACTCAGTCATTTGAAATCGAGAGTTTGTGAACAGAGAAGAGGTGCATGGAGATGGAAGGCAGGATTTCTAGCAAGTTGTGTCAAGGCTCACCCCAGGTTGCTAGGTGAGATGAGTGTGCTGGGCTTCATCTCCCAGAGTCTGTGCACAGACTCAATTCCTGTAGGGACATAGTCCCCGAGCAAGCTTTCCACTTGCTGTGCTGGGAGTCTGGCATTTCTCAGCACTGTCCCTAATCGCTGGTGTCTGATCTCAACCAGCTTAATATCCAAGTCCAAATGTTGATGGCAACCACTCAGTGCTGCTACCATGCTTGATGCATGAAAAAGAAGAGTCTAGGTTCCCTTGGGGCTCCAGCCAAGGGACCCACACCCTAGCTTAGCCCCACCCCAAAGATGACTCCCCGAAGGATGTGGGCAGAGTGGGGCTTGAGATACTTGTCACCCTTTTGCCCAGAGTCCAGGCTGGATTCAGTGGCCTTCATTGGTGTTTTTCCTGGGCACTTAGCTCAAAAACTATAGCTGTGACAGTAATGCTATAACTTTCCTATCTTCAAAGAACTTCCAGTCTGAAAGAAGAGATATAACAAGTATCTTCTCATAGGAAAAGGTGTAGAGCATGTGGAAATTGTTCAGTTAATACCAGGACTGTATTTATTTATTTAAACTGGCTAAAATTGGAAGCTGAAATATATTTAAAGGCCCCAACTGACATCTTTTTGAATGGAATTGGTGAAATTTGGTTAAAATATTTAAATTTTGTGCTTAATTTGTGTGTGTGGTATTTAGTGTAAAACTAATTGATAGTCAAAGGAAAACACTGATTAGATTTTAGGGAGATATGTTTATTAACTCTGCTTTAAATTCTTTAGAAAAATTTATACATAAATAAGAAAACTAATCTAAATTATTCTTATTGTATCCATTAAACATAGCAGTCCCAGAGGACACTAACATGTCAGATTCTATGAATTTAAGATAAATAGAGCTTCATAATAGCTATTAATTCTGAGAATTTTTAAAAAATGAAAATAGGCCTTTCTCCAATGAGTTTAAAATATTCCCAAATTATGATTCTTCTTGAAGACATATTCCTTTGGGTAAGTCATTTAGGGAGGGGAAATGATGGCACCTTAGCAGTTTTAATGATGTTATCAAGGTAGTCTTACTGTCTTTATTATAATATTTATAGTAACTTTGTTTTTTAAAATGTTACATATAATTTATATTATTATTGTCTTAGGCAGCTTGTAGTCTTCCAATATGTAAATAGCTACCTAGTTCCAGACAAGGTCAGCTTCCAGGCAAAGTGAAGACAGAGTTCCTATTCCTGACCTCACAGAGCTTTCAGTGCATCAGAAGAGACAGAGGTTAAACAACTGCTTCTTTACTTATAATGTGATAAACAGAAGAAACAGGGAGTCTTAACGTATCTGGGAGTGACCGTGGGAGAGAGGCTTACCTATTATAATGGTTTACAGGCTGAGACCTAAGAGGGGAGTGAAAGAAATGTACTAGAGGAGAGGGATGATCATTCCATCCAGAACAGAGATCCAAGGAGGAGAGGCCGCAGGTACAGAGGTGAGCAGTAAGCAGAGATCAGGTCATGAGAGGGGAAGTGAAGTGAAGTGAACCATTCAGTTGCGTCCGACTCTTTGCGACCCCATGGGCATCCATGGAATTCTCCAGGCCAGAATACTGGAGTGGGTAGCCTTTCCCTTCTCCAGGGGATCTTCCCAACCCAGGGGTCGAACCCAGGTCTCCTGCATTACAGGCAGGTTCTTTACCAGCTGAGCCACAAGGGAAGCCCCCTTGTTGGGGGGCTTATGTCATGAGAGGGGAAGGGAAATAAAAACACACAATCATTTATTGACAGAGGGTAACTACAGAGACTGGTTTTAAACAGTGTGCTAGAGGACAGACATATTTAGTAAGGAAAGTAAAAGAAATTTCTGGATGGGAAACGGCTTGAGTAACAGCTGGTCTGGGGCAAATCTTGTGAAGTTAATGCATGGGGAACATAGGAAAACTGCAGATTGCCTGGGACCAGATGGTGGTGGGGTTTGCATTCCACATGGGGAAATTTGAATGCTGTCCTCATGGCAATGGGAACCCACAGACGATCAGATGGATTTTAGAGAGGCAGCTCTATCAACTTGGGTTAAGCATTGGATGAAGAGTGGTAGCAGTTGCCATAGAGAGTGGAAATGATGAAGGCTCGTATGGGAGCGCTGGAAGTGGAGATGAATGGGCAAGAGTAGATTGGAGAGCAATTAAAAAAAAATTATCTTCTTGAAGTATAGTTGAGTTTACAGTGTTGTGCTAATTTCTACTTACAGCTAAGTGATTCACTTATATATAAATATATACATTCTTTTTCATACTCTTTTCCATTGTGGTTTATCACAGGATACAGAATATCAGATCAGATCAGATCAGTCGCTCAGTTGTGTCCAACTCTTTGCAACCCCATGAATCACAGCATGCCAGGCCTCCCTGTTCATCACCAACTCCCAGAGTTCACTCAGACTCACATCCATCGAGTCAGTGATGCCATCCAGCCATCTCATCCCTGTC
>NW_011494615.1:5311226-5368737 GCF_000754665.1 Bison bison bison
TCCAAAGAAATCCCAGGGCTGATCTCCTTCAGAATGGACCGGTTGGATCTCCTTGCAGTCCAAGGGACTCTCAAGAGTCTTCTCCAACACCACAGTTCAAAAGCATCAATTCTTTGGCGCTCAGCCTTCTTCACAGTCCAACTCTCACATCTATACATGACCACAGGAAAAACCATAGCCTTGACTAGATGGACCTTTGTTGGCAAAGTAATGTCTCTGCTTTTGAATATGCTATCTAGGTTGGTCATAACTTTCCTTCCAAGGAGTAAGCATCTTTTAATTTCATGGCTGCAGTCACCATCTGCAGTGATTTTGGAGCCCAAAAAAATAAAGTCTGACACTGTTTCCACTGTTTCCCCATCTATTTCCCATGAAGTGATGGGACCGGATGCCATGATCTTAGTTTTCTGAATGTTGAGCTTTAATCCAACTTTTCACTCTCCACTTTCACTTTCATCAAGAGGCTTTTTAGTTCCTCTTCACTTTCTGCCATTAGGGTGGTGTCACCTGCATATCCCCATGCTATACAGTAGGACCTTGTTGTTCATCCATTCTGTGTATAATAGTTTGCATCTGCTAATCCCAAACTCCCACTCTGCTCCACCCTGCATAGAGCTGCCAAAACTTGGATTTAAACGAAGGGTAAAAGTGTTATTGCAAGGAGATCCAACCAGTCCATTCTGAAGGAGATCAGCCCTGGGATTTCTTTGGAAGGAATGATGCTAAAGCTGAAACTCCAGTACTTTGGCCACCTCATGCGAAGAGTTGACTCATTGGAAAAGACTCTGATGCTGGGAAAGATTGAAGGCAGGTTTGAGTAAGCTCCAGCAGTTGGTGATGGACAGGGAGGCCTGGCGTGCTGCGATTCATGGGGTCGCAAAGAGTCGGACATGACTGAGCGACTGAACTGAACTGAACTGAAAAGTGTTTTAGGTTTGTTTTGTATTGTTTTTATTTTTCTGGGAAAGACGACCCTCTGGAAATAAGGCTTTTTTTTTTTTTTTTTTTTTAATAGCCTGTCTGCCTGCGTAAAGGGCCAGTTTGAAGAGTTAGAGCCAGTTGGTTCTCCTTTGCTATGACATGTTTCATCCTTCGGATGTTTACAGTTTTGGATCGGAATGTTGGGGAAACATCCTGGAAATGGCTGAAGCCAAGTGGCTGAGGGTGTGGAGCGTGGTCTTGTTGTGTTGTGGACAACTGAGCATGGAGACTGTGACCTAGATGGTGCTCAGGTGAAAGTAACAATGGTTGTCTGGAGCTGCTGGCATCATGGACCCTTGAGGTCACAGGGGAAAAAAAAAAGCACAACTCAGCAACCTATGTGTTCCTCTCTGACCAGCAGTGGGTCTCACAAGCAGCCATATCTTGAGATTCGAATCTGTGCTATTTCCTGGTAGCATATCCTGAATTTTGCAACCCAGACTTAAAAGTTTCTCTACATTGACATGTCTCTGTTTGCTGCCAGATATGCTCAGTATTTTTCATCATCACATGCAATACTGCACTTGTCTAGTTTTCATTTTTTCCTGAGATGAGAACTGCCAGCTTTCCTTGTTCACTGAAGAGCTGCCACTGTGTACAGATCATGAGAATATACTGCATATGGCATTTTTCTTTAACTAAAATTGGGCAATTATCTCAGAATGTTCAGATAAACTGAAAGAGACAATTCAACTGGGAAAGGTGCTAGTTAAAACGGCAGAGGAGATGCATTCTTGTTATCAGCTTATGAGACCAGTTCTAGTGTTACAATAAAAACCAGTGGCAATGCCAGTGAACAGAGAAATACAGAATGAACAGTAAGGCAAGATGTGAGAGAAAAGGAAAGCAAGAGGGATCCTGTAGGAATAGCAGGAAAAACACTGGGGAAAAATAAGTGGGATGAGGGGAGACTTATCTTACATGGTTATGGTAATAGTTTGGATGTTAAGTTACTACAGTGTAAATCTTTGGTGGAGAAAGGCTAGGTCTCTTTCATCTTGCAATTCCATTAGCACCATTCACACTTCAACAGCTCTGAATAAATAATAGTGAATGAATGAATAATGAGTGAAGAAGCAAAATGAAGCAGACACAGAATACCACCAGTACTATAAGATGCTTGACTTGAAAGAAGAAATTGTGGAAGCTTAGCTCTGGGGCACAGTTTCCCTTCTGTGTGTGCCCCTTGGAGATGCCTGAATGTGGAGATGGGTCCAGTTGAGAATCTGCATGTTGCTGAATAGCAAATAATCTGTACAAAGACCAGCACCTTTTCCACTTTGGCCTACTTTTGAGATCTGCACTCCTCAAGAAAAAAAAAAAAAAGATAAAAAGCTTGCTACAAAAATGAGTTGCATTAGGAGGTAAGAAGCATGTTAAGGATTCAGACAATGTCACTGAGGGAGTCCATGTGTTTCCTGCAGAGAATTGAGTTGGGAGGAGGCAAGCAGAGGGTCAGCAAATGTACTGAATATAATCAAGGTTTAGCAGCAGAGGCCACTGGATTCAGTTATGCTTTCCCAAGTCACACCTTCAGCATCTCTACCCTCAAATGATGATATTGAGGATAAAGTTATTTTGGGGGCTCAGAGCAGGCCACGTGCTTGCAGCTTGGCAGGCATATCACAATCCTGTGAGAAAAGTAGTGTCGTTATCCCACTTTAGAGTCAAGGAATCCGAAGCTACAGAGGGTGACAACTTACCCAAGGGCACACAGCTGGTAAAGGTTGATGTCATGTTTGTATCCTTTGGGATATAATGCCAAAGGATGTTATACCTCTGATGCCAGAGCCCGTGTAAAGTAGATCACTGCGTGTGGTCTCGGATCCCCACAGTGAGCTTGGATCTCAGATAGTCTTGCAGGGGATGTTTGATCAGCTCAGTATCATTCCTTTAACCCAGTTCTTCTCACACTTTATTGTGCATATGAATTATTTGGGGGAATGTTTAAGTGTAGATTGTGTACAGTGGGTCCAGAGTGGGGACCCAAGACTCTGCATCCCAACAGGCTCCCTAATGATGGGGCAGCTGCTGGCACAGTCCCACGCTTTGAGACTGTTGCACGGCTCTAAGCAACAGTCAATTCTATTAAATCGAGCTGCAGCCCACCGAGTCACAGCCACAGATACTTGCTTTGATTGGCCGGATGCAGCTGCTGTGTATTACCTTTCTGGGGTCAGTTCACTTAATTAATAAGCTGCATAAGCCATTTCATCAATTTGCCTGCAGTAGATGGAATTACAAAAAGAAATTGGTGTCTCTCCCTCTCTCCCTGATTTCTTTCATGCTCTGGAGCAGGCTGTGAAATAGGTAATTTATGCCAGCGGTTATAGATTACACGTTTATTTAGCTAACTGAGTGCAATAATAGGACCCCACAGGAGGCAAAGCCAGTTATCAGGTCTGTGGAATGCTAAACATCTCTGCCCAAATGTAGTAATTGTGCAGGTTTCGGTTTCCTCCTTATGTAATTTCAGGTAGAAAGGCAATCAATCCTCATGATATTAAATGTGAATCTGGGTGGTGACTGATCGGTGTCCTCGTCAAAGGCTCCCTAGTTCTTTTAGATTGTATTTCTGGGCACATGGGAAAGCTGACCTGAGTGATTAATTCAGTCAACGATGTATGTCGGGGTGGCTGTAGCAGCGCCGATTACCTCCTTCCGCTGCGTGGGACTCAGGATGAAAGAGACTTTCTTCTCGGCCGTCTTGGCTGCTGCTGCTCTAAATTTCTTCTCTGGTAATTCCCGACTGCATTTATTTTATACTGATGGAAGGATGGTGTGAAACTATGGGTGTGTTAGCTGATTCCTGGAACCAGCGATCCCCAATCTTTTTGGCACCAGGGACTGGTTTTGTGGAAGGCACCTTTTCCCTGGCTGGGCGGCGTGGAAGGGGTGATTGTTTAAAGAGCATGCCACCTAAATCTCTCGAGTTCACACTTCACAGTAGGGTTCAAGCTCCTATGAGAATCTAAGGCCGCTGCTGATCTGACAGGAGCTGGAGCTCAGGTGGTAATGTGATGGGGAGTGGTTATAAATGCAGATGAAGCTTCACCTGCCCAGCAGCTCACCTCCTGCTGTGGGGACCAGTTCCTAACAGGCCATGGACCAGTACTGGTCTTTGGCCTGGGGGTTGGGGACCTCTGCCTTGGACATTTTGTCTGTTTCTCTGCAGGCGAAGGTCTCAAAGTGACACCACTGGACAGATAGCAAATGTAATTCCTTTGCTGTTAACACAAGTGGGACCAAACCATAGCAAAGCCTATCTCTAGAGGAGACAAGAAATGGGGCCTTTAGCTCCTCTCTCAGGCTGGTAAAATTCGGAGAGATTACCTTTATGAAGAATATAAATTTAGACGCAGACCTTTTGACGGGCCTGGGACTCTGAAGCTGAAACACCGCCCTCTTTCCGGTCCCTTCGCCTCTGTGCTCTTCCTCTGTGATTTATCTCCCACTTCAAGGCCTTGTTTCTTCCTCACCCCTGTCACTCACCGCGTCAGCTGAGTAGACTTCCTTTGCTTGTCTTGTCACTTCATGAGTCCTCGTATGCCCTGGCAGCGCTTCAGCCATCAGTATCTGCATTGCCCAGGATGACTTTCTGAGGTGTGCCAGGGCTCCAGAGACACTGAGAAAATTGAATTGTTCCAGGCTTCATTACTTCTTCATTCACTCACTCTTCTGCCAACACTTTTTTCTTTTGCGTTCGTTCCCTGCCCCCACCCTAACTTTCCTCCACAAGCCTAGACTACAAGGAGAAATTTTATTTACTTCTAATAATGGGTTTAGAGTGATATTTAATTTGGTAGCCTCAGTTTTTTCCACATTTCATCTTGGATCCGGCCAGGTATGTCCCATCATATTCTGGGTTTTTTCCTCCCCATTTACTGACTCATCGTGTGATCCAGAGTAGAAAGGTACTAACCCAAGCACTTCTATGTGTAATATCTTGTGTGCATGATAAGTCACTTGTGTCTGACTCTTTGCATCCCCATGGACTGTAGCCTACCAGGCTTCTCTGTCCCTTGGTTTCCCGTGCAAGAATACTGGACCACTCCCTGCCATGCCCTCCTCCAGGGGATCTTCCCGACTCAGGGATCAAACCTGCGTCTCTTATGTCTCTTGCATTGGCAGATGGATTCTTTACCACTACCATCGCCTGGAAAGCCGGTGTAGTATCTCATTTTTTTTTTTTTCCAACAAATATCAGATTCAGAACTGATATCAGAATAAAGAACTGTTACTGATGCTGATCTCCTTATACATGTTCGCATGTGGATCTAAATGAGCGTTTCTGGTGTATTTTCAGGAGTGGAATTGTGTCCTAGAGCAGGGGTCCCCAACTCCTGAGCCACCGACTGGTCTGTTAGGAACTGGGCCACACAGCAGGAGGTGAGCTGCTGATGAGTGAGAGGAGCTTTGTCTTTATTCACAGCCGCTCCCCAGTGCACTTAGATCATCCCAAACACCTGCCCAACCCTGGAAAAATTGTTTCCCATGAAACTTGTCATTGGTTCCCAAAAGGTACTAAACAGTGCCTGATGTTTTCCTCGCTGGGATTGCTGTCTGTATGTGCCCTGCTCATCCAGGGCCTGCTTCACTTGCACCCTGCTCATGTGATTGTACTTGCTACTTACTTCCCCACCACAGCTGGTGAATGTTAAATTAATGTATGTATAAATGTTAAATTAATGAATGTAATCTTAAATCAGAACTTCTCCACCATGGATATCTTATTAAAGGGGCAGTGAGGGGCGTGTCCCTCTGCTGGTTTCCTGGTAACCAATAAGCCAAGTAGATGTCAGTTTGCTCTATAACTGGTAACATCCCTCTCCCCCCGTTGTGAAAAGTAGTGCCATGTCCTGCCACACGTGGTGGGGTGTCGCTCCGTGACCTTGCTTCAGGCACATAAGACCCCTGCTTCCATTAAACCGTTGCTGTCCATGGTGCTGACTCTGGGCTCTTCAGTCTTGAAGCTGGGCAAGTGCAGGATTTGCAGGCCTGCTGGGTGCAGTCCACCATGTTGCCAGTTGATGTTCCTACTAGGAGTGTAAAAGATATTGCATTTTCTTACATCCCTGATAGTATTTGATAATATTTCAGTTGCCTAAGTTTTATCAGTTTGTAGGCTTCACTGGTGGCTCAGATGGTAAAGAATCAAACTGCAGTGTGGAGACCCAGGTTTGATCCTTGGGTTGGGAAGATCCCTTGAAGGAGGAAATGGCAACCCACTCCAGTATTCTTGGCTGGAGAATCCCATGGACAGAGGATCCTGACAGACTTCAACCTGTGGGGTTGCAAAGAGTCAGACACAACTGAGCAACTAACCTATCAATTTGTAAGGATATACATTGGTATCTGTCTTTTCAAATATTATTCTACTGCTTTTACTTCTCAGCCCTCTTTAACTTCTTGGTGAAATATGATAAACCTAAGAAAAAGATAAAATGTCCTAAGTACACAGCAAAGTAAAATTTTAGGACACAACACACTTGTGTAACTAACCTTGAACAACAAAGTCTTATTTTTAATTTACGTTTCTCTGATTATTGCCACCATTGAATTTCCTTATATTCATTACCTATTTGGAGCCTTATTTCATATCCTTAGCTCAGTGTCTGTTGAATTCCTTCTTTTTCTCTTTCTGCTGTGCAAGATTTCTTTTATATTCCAGAAGTTAGTTGTTTGTTTTGCATGTTACAAATGTCTCTTGATGGCCTCCTTGGGTCTTTAGGTGTTTTTAATGTGTAAGTACTCTATTAGATGGAGAACGGGAGAGATTTGTGTTTCAAAAACTAGTGTGCACCCATAAAAAGCCAGGGGCCTAATCTTTAAAGTGAAAAACCTCTCATAATGAAAACTGAGCAAACTCTGAGTAGCAGACAAATTATATAGTGACTTATTTGGTCATGATTGTTCAGTCATTTAGTCATGTCTGACTCTTTACAACCCCATGGACTAAAGCATGCCAGGCTCCTCTTTCCTCCACTATCTCCTAGAATTTGCTCAAATTCAGGTCCATCGAGTCCATAGATACTATCTTACCATCTCACTCTCTGTCATCCCCTTCTTTTGCTTTCAGTTTTTCCCAGCATCAGGGTCTTTTCCAATAAGTCGGCTCTTTGCATCAGGTGGCCAAAGCATTGGAGCTCCAGCTTCAGCATCAGTCCTTCCGATGAATATTCAGGGTTGATTTCCTTTAGGATGGACTGGTTTGTTCTCCTTGCTGTCCCTTGAAAGGGACCCTCAAGGGTCTTCTCCAGCACCACAGTTGAAAGTGTCAATCCTTTGGTGTTCAGCCTTCTTTATGATCCAACTCTTACATCTGTACATGTATTCTGTACTCCAGTATTCTTGCCTGGACAATTCCATGGACCGAGGAGCCTGGTGGGCTTACAGTCCATGCAGTCACAAAGAGGTGGATACAACAGCAAATAAACAACAATGACAACTCGACATATAAGTTAAATAAGCAGGGTGACTATATACAGCTTTGTCGTACTCTTTTCCCAGTTTTGGTTATAAAGTTTAAAAAAAGACCATCCTTATGGATTTTTCCAGAAAAAGTATAGAGGAAAAAAATTGACACAAACCTAAACTTTAGCTGATTCAGTGTAACACCTGTTGCTCTTCCTTTTCATGAAATTAAGTCTTCTCCTTGGAAAATGTAATTGCTTTACTTTAATCCTATTTCTCTCCCATCTCTTCACTCAGGGGTCTCTGATTGACAGCTTGATGGCCACTAAATGGGTTTTCTTAGAATTAGATCCAAGTGAGCCCACTAAATTAATTGAAAGGGCTGTGGATTTCAGATCACCTGTTCCTCAGCTGTCTTAAAGTTACACACATGTCAGATAGTCTACTGGGTTTAATTTACTTTCTTTTTTGAAACCAAACCATCAGTCAGATTTGTAGAATATAGAAGAAAAAGGCAATGTTTAATTGGAAACTGAGCAAGGACAGACCCCTTGGATCCCAGAGCAACTTTGACTTTGGTGCTCCCAGTGGAAAGTGGTACCCATGTCCGAGGAATGGTGTCAGCAGCCTAAAACTACTAGATGAGCTCTGAAGGGAGAGCTGCCTTGCCCAAGATCTAATAAGTAGTGTTTGAAGAGTTCAAGAGCATCTCTCATCCACAAATGGGAGGCTGCTAGGCATAAATGCAGACTGCACCAGGGAGCCAGCACATGCTGAAATCACTAGGGAGTAAGCACAGTTTCTGTCCTAAGGTCTGTGGAGTTCCTTTATTTAGCTGGGCTTCCATTCCTCCCAAACACACTGATACAGGCTCACACACCTGCCTTTAAAAAGTGCCAGCAACAAGTGCCAGCTCCAAGAAGTGAGGGGAATTGAGACAATTCATTTTATTTCTAGAAATGCCGTATTTAAAAAATTTTATGAACGATATGTCTATACTCACTCATATTTTCAAGTCTTGAAAAAGACTAAACATTTTGAGTTGGGTAATGCTAGTACCTATCATTTTTAGGCTCTGATTGTGTCTGTTGTTTCTGATGAGTATCTTATGTGCCTTGATCTTATTTGTGTTTTGTACTCCTCCCCACTCCCTCTCCACTGTGAGCTGCCACTATAAGCATGAGAATTCTTTGAGGACTGGAGTGATGTGTGGTTTTCAATAGAGAACTTTCATCTGCTCCTATAAAGTGCCTTGAGACACTACACATAAGAAATGACTGTAAATTAAATAGTTTAATTATGCTGGGCTGTTTTAATTACTTTGGACTGCTCAGGTAATTTATTTGAGTTTCCTCTTCTCTATCCTGCAACTTTACCAAATTCATTGATGACCTCAAGTGGTTTTGGTAGCATCTTTAGGATTTTCTGTGTATAGAATCAAGTCATCTGCAGACACTGACAGTTTTATTTCTTTCCTATTTGGACTGCTTTCTTTCTTTTTTCTTCTCTGATTGCCATGGCTAGGGCTTCCAAAACTATGTTGAATAATAATGGTTAAGAGTGGGCACCCTTGTCTTGTTTCTGATCTTAGAGAAAATGCTTTCAGTTTTTCACTGTTGAGAATGATGTTACCTGTGGGTTTGTCATATATGGCCTTTACTATGTTGAAGTATATTCCCTCTATGCCCACTTTCTAGAGAGTTTTTTTTTTTTTATCACAAATGGGTGTTGAATTTTGTCTACATCTATTAGGATTATCATGTGGTTTTTGTCTTTCAATTTTGTTTATATGGTGTATCGCATTGATTTATGTATATTAAAGAGTCCTTGTGTCCCTGGGATAAACCCCACTTGATCATGGTGTATGATCCTTTTAATGTATTGTTGGGTTCAGCTTGTTAGTATTTTGTTGAGGAATTTTGCATCTTTGTTCATCAGTGGTATTGGTCTGTAATTTTCTTTTTTGTGTGATATCTGTGTCTGGTATCAGGGTGATGGGGGCCTTGTAGAGTGAGCTTGGGAGTGTTCTGTGCTCTGCAGTTTTTTGGAAGAGTTTGAGAGGAATAGGTGTTAACTCCTCTCTGGGTGTTTGATAGAATTCACCTGTGAAGCCATCCGATTCTGGACTTCTGTTTGTTGGAAGTTTTACAATCACAGCTTCAATTTAAGCAGTTTTGATGAGTCTATTCATATTTTCTGTTTCTTCCTGGTTCAGTCTTGAAAGTTGTGCCTTTCTAAGAATTTGACCTTTTCTCCTAGGTTGTCCGTTTTATTGGTGTATAGTTTCTCACGCTGCTGCTGCTAAGTCGCTTCAGTCGTGTCTGACTCTGTGCGACCCCATAGACGGCAGCCCTCCAGGCTCCCGTCTGGGATTCTCTAGGCAAGAACACTGGAGTGGGTTGCCATTTCCTTCTCCAATGCATGAAAGTGAAAAGTGAAAGTGAAGTCGCTCAGTCGTGTCCGACTCTTAGTGACCCCATGGACTGCAGCCTACCAGGCTCCTCCGTCCATGGGATTTTCCAGGCAAGAGTACTGGAGTGGGGTGCCATCGCCTTCTCCGATAGTTTCTTATAGTAGCCTCTATAAATTCTTTGTATTTTTGTGGTGTCCACTGTAACATCTCCTTTTTTATTTCTGATTTTATTGATTTGAGTCATTACCCACCCCCCCACCTTTTTGTGGATGATGAGTTTGGCTAAAGGTTTATCAATTTTGTTAATCTTCTCAAAGAACCAGATTTTAGTTTCATTGATCTTTCTATTGTTTTCTTCATCTCTATTTCATTCATTTCTGCTCTGATCTTGTGATTTCCTTCCTTTTACTAACTTTGGGTTTTGTTTTTCTTTCTCTAGTTGTTTTAGGTGTAAGGTTAGGTTGTTTCCTTGAGATTCTTCATGTTTCTGGAAGTAAAATTGTAATGCTATAAACGTCCCTTTTCCTCTTCCCTGAAGTACCTGCTTAAATTATTTATCAATTTTTTTCTACTGAATTTCTTGTGTCTTTCATATAGAGACCCAACTATTTAAGATAAGAATAATATTTTTTTGAATACAGCACTGCTATTTTTTTCTTAGTATGTGACTTGCCTTAATTTCCCTTACAGTATTTTTTCAGTAATGGAGGTTATTCATTTAATAGTCAAATTTGAGTATTTCTTCATTTTGTTTAAGGATTGCTTCTTTACAGTTATGTTATAAAGATAATTCATATTTTAAAATTATAAAATTTTATAATTTTGCCCTGCACATTTAAGCATTTTATTCACAAAAATGTTTGTAAAAAGTAGGAATTGCAATGTTATTTTTCCCCATATATGTAGCTAATGTATTTATTTAGTACTGTTCATTGAGTAATACATCCTTTCCCCATTTATCTGAAATACCAGAGTTGACAAGTGTTATGCTAAGTTTCTATATTGCCATCAGGTTGTCCCTGGAATTTTACTCTGTTCCATTGGTCTGTTTGTTTGTTACTAAGTCAAAATCTTGCTGGTTTCATCAATGGCCTTTAAAAGTGCTCTGTTAATAAATATTTTTTGATAATAGATCTTTGTCTTGTTCTCTATCTAGTCATTTTTCTTTAGTATTTGTCTTTATATTTTTTGACTTTGTCTTTCTCCTAAATTTTAAACTCAACTTGTCAAGTTTTGTTAGTCATCTGTTAACTCTTCTGTTGAAATAGACTGAATCTTAGGTTGATTGTCAGCACACTGACATCTCTACTTTGTCTTCCAGTCCATGAGCATAGTATGTTTCTCCTTTTATTTAGGTCTACTTTACTGGTTTTCAAAAACATAATTTTATCTCACAAAGGATGATACATCATGTGTTTTATGCATAGATATCGTCATGTGTTGCCTGATGTTTGAAACATGTTTTGTTTCTGCTAATTAAAATACAGCTTTGTTCCTCTCCTTCTTACCTGTCAATTTGTTGATAGCTTTGTTTTCATTATACCTGATTAAAAATTTGTGAGATTTTAGTCTCTAAAAATTTGATTTTTTGTTCCTCCAAGAGTCAGGCGTTTTTCTATAAAATATTAATAATTAAAAGCATACTACTATAATAACTTACATAACCAAGGAATAAAAAGGTGGTTGAACAGTAGGACAGTAGGGGCCTATAGTATAACTAACTTGAACACCTCTCCTTCAGTGATGTTTAAAAATTAGTCCTTATATGACAATCTCTAGTTACAAAAATAGAGGGAAGGAGGACTAAGTTGGGAGATTGGAATTGACATATATGCATTATTATATATAAAACAGGTAACTACATACGGACCTTGGGCTTCCCTGATAGCTCAGTTGGTAAAGAATCTGCCCACAGTGCTGGAGACCTGGGTTCAATCTCTGGGTCGGGAAGATCCCCGGGAGAAGGGGTAGGCTACCTACTCCAGTATTCTTGGACTTGCCCTGTGGCTCAGCTGGTAAAGAATCTGCCTGCAATGCAGGAGACCTGGGTTCAATCTCTGGGTTGGGAAGATCCCCTGGAGAAGGGATAGGCTACCCACTCCAGTATTCTGGCCTGGAGAATTCCATGGACTGTAAAGTCCATGCGGTCGCAAAGAATCAGACATGACTGAGTGACTTTCACTTTCCCTTTCTTTCACATAAGGACCTACTTACTGTATAGCACAGGGAGCTCTACTCAGTACTCTGTAATGACCTATATGGGAAAAGACTAAAATAGGATGCATGTATCGACATAGGTATACTAGTTAGGAGAAGCCTGGGTATGAGATTTTTAACTGAAAAAATTCTAAACCCGGAATGAAGACACATACCCAGAAGGCTCACCATCTTTCTGTCTTAGGTTACTTCATCAGATCACCCATAGCTTGCCTACCCAGTAACAGAAAGCATAAAATGAAGCCCAGGACCAACTATCCACATTGTTATGTGGCCTGCTTTTCTTTTTGTTGTGTGAAGTTGCTACCTCTAGACCTCAGGATGCAGAGCCAGGCCATTTTGCAGTTTCTTCTAGCAGTTTTCAAAATTCAGAAATTTCAAGGAGAGGATGCAAGGTTCTCAGTGTTTTGGCACATGTTTCTTCATTCTTATTTTAAAATACAAAATAAAAGTAAATGGTGCACCAGGGATTCCATGGGCTTCCTAGGTGGTGCTAGTGATAAAGAACCCACCTGCCAGCGCAGCAGATATAAGAGACCTGGGTTCAATCTCTGGACTGGGAATGCCCTGGAGGAGGAAATGGCAACCCACTCCAGTATTCTTGCCTGGAGAATCCCATGGACAAAGGAGCCTGGTGGTCCATGGGGTCTCAAAGAGTCGGCCACAACTCAAGTGACTTAGCACACAGGGATTCCAGGTTGCATCTTGGCCTACTTTGTCATCCTGCTTTCCTTTCCTGTCTCCAGCCCCTGATCCTTCCACGTACCCAGGCATTCACAAACACTAGTCTTCTTGCTCAGCACTTTCGATTTTTCTCCAAGTAGATGTTCTCAGCTGACCCTGTCTTGGCTCCTTCCTGAAATAGCTGCGTTTGATCTTAAATTACTGAAATTTATGGCTGAAACATCTAAGTCCATTTGATGTTGTGGATCCTTCTCAGCAAGAGCTTAAGAAGAAAACTTTAAATGGGGAATAAAAATATGATTATGTATGATTTGCTTGAATTTAAGGAGCCTCCCCTAGGAATCCTGGGGAGATGTACCACTTCTCTAAGACTGGCTCCTGCTCACAAATGAAGCTCAATTTATTACTTGTAGCCTTGGTTTTTCTGATGCTAAGTTGAGTACTAGAGAACTAATAGTAACAACACATCAAAAACCTAAAACCAATCTAAGTTTCTGCTGCAGAAATTCAGTCGAGGAGAAGTAGTATAAGAATGTTCTGCAAATATTCAGGGTCTTCAGGAATTAAAGGTGATATTATTTCCAAGGACAGCTTAACGTCAGGTTGAAAATTTTAAACTTATTTTGGTAGCTTCAGTTCATCTTAGAACAGTGATTTTCCCCCTTTTCGCATAGCTCAGCAGTTTTGGAGAGGGGACTCTAAACCAGAAGGAATTCCTTTTTCTCTTTCTGCTCTTCTAATGCAGTGGGAACTTAGACTGTGCTTTCTGGAAGTCAGATGTTCTGACTCAACTTTGTATTACTGGTCTCTTTTTTAATGTTGTATTTCTGTTATTTTCAGCAAGTATTTATAGAGTGCCTCTTCTGTATCAGGCACTTTTGCAGATTCCAGGTAGAGAGAAAATTGAGACATTGTTCTACTCTTAAAAAGATACAGTCTAAGAAGAACCATTCAACATTTAGTCCTTAGGTATTTAGACTTGGATTTGTGAGGGAAAATATTTTTTTTTGGCATTAGAAAACAATACCCAGCTTATGAGACACTGAACTTAGCATGCCTCTAAAATTGTTTTAAATCTTCTTCAGTAAATAAACCTAGCTAGCCCCAATTCTAGGTTTTGAAAATACAATGGAGGTCCATCCAGTCATGGTCCCAGAGTCAACTGGAGAGGTAAATATCTGAACAGACCATTGTGTAATACAAGGGAAGTCCTTTCCAGCTTAGGATGGGCCAAGTAAGATTTCACAGAGGAGGTATCATTTGAACTGAGAGAATGAAAGAGTATAGTGCATTCAGTAAAGGGAAGATTTTCCATGTGAACATTTCCTAGGGAAGGGACAAAAGGAGGCTGGTAAGATCATGGGGGCCAGCCCCACATTTTCTGAGGAATTACATGAAATTCTACTGAACGATAGAAAGTGAATGCCTAGAATAAGGATTTTTTTTTTTATAAGAATATGTTTCTCGCCATAGATAAGTATTTCAAGCAGTGCTTGACTCACAGAAATAGACTGGAACATTCTGTCTCCAGTGAAGGAGAAACTGACTTCTAAACCGCTTTTAATGTCAAGTAACATTTTGTAGCTGTCTGCCTGCGTGCATGAACTGCCAACTCTCATTCATGTTTCCCTGCTCCTTGGGGTCTCTGTTTAGAGACTGTGATCCTGCAACCAGGCGGCTCCTCCTGAGGAAGGTGAAGACCATGTGCCAACTGGAGACTGCGTGACTCCCTTTGCTGTCACCTTTCTGTGCATTTTATTTCAGTAAATAAAGCTTCCTGGTCCAAGGAAGAAAGCTTTGATCACTCGAAGTCCCCTCCGAGGCTAAAAACGGCACCGAAGTTGCTTTTGTGTGGAAATGATAAATATAACTGCTCTAGTCACAGAAAGTATGCCCAGTGCGCTATGCAGGGACCCAGCTGTCCCTGACACCCCCGTTTATAAATTACTTGGGAAAGGAAATGAGGGAGGAAGTGACAAGAAAGGCCAAACAGTTCGAAACTGAGGCCCCCAAACAGAAAAGCTTAGCAGGCACTTTGCAAAATTATACCTGGGGAAAGAATCATAGCATTTTAGTACAGTTGAATTGACAAGACAGAATGGAACCAGCTCATTAGCAAGCCTTTTTTAAAGCCTAAGTTTACTTTTTTTTCCCATTGAAATTATCAGCATGGTTTTTCACAGTATTCAAGAATGACAAATATCAGTATATTTATCAAGCAAAAACTCAGCATTTTAAAATGATTAATCATTCAGTACAGAGAATCTGCTTATGTAACAGGTGAACAAAGCAGGTCCTGTAGGCTGACAGCTGAATAGAAAGTCAGAGAGACCCTCACTCCTCCATGCACTTAATATTTATTACGCCTAGAAGACTTTTTCCCACTCCAGTACTCTTGCCTGGAAAATCCCATGGACGGAGGAGCCTGGTGGGCTGCAGTCCATGGGGTCGCTAAGAGTCGGACACGACTGAGCGACTTCACTTTCACTTTTCACTTTCATGCATTGGAGAAGGAAATGGCAACCCACTCCAGTGTCCTTGCCTGGAGAATCCCAGAGACAGAGGAGCCTAGTGGGCTGCCGTCTATGGGGTTGCACAGAGTCGGACACAACTGAAGCGACTTAGCAGCAGCAGCAGCAGCAGAAGAGTTTTTAAGAAGGGCGGTTGTATCAGGGATTATAAAAACAATAGGTTTTTCTGCCTACAAGGGGTTACATTCTAAGGACAAAGAAAAAGATAAACATAGAATCAAGCAAAATCCCACAGGAGATGGTTGCAAATTAGTGGCAAATGCTAAAGCAGAAATTTAAAAATAGAATGACTGGGTAGACAGAGGTGAGGCTGCTAAGTAGGTGGTCAGGAAGTTCCTTTGAGAAGATGTTTGGGTTTTGACTTGAAAGATTGGAAAAAATCACTTATACAAAGCTGTTGGGAAAGAGTGTCTGAGGAAGTCCGAGTTGCTAGAATCTGAAGAGTAAACTAGCTTGGCATATTTGCGGAACAGAAAGAAGCTATGGAAGTTAGGATTTGGAGAATAAAGAGTTTCAGGAGAATTTCAGAGGAGTAGCTAGAGATTTGTTCATGTAGAGTCTGGATCTGCTGAGGGATTTCTTTTTTTCAAGCTCTGTTGAGATATAATTGACATACAACACTGTGTAAGTTAAAGTTGTATGAAGATTCCACAGTATGGTTAATTAACACATCTTCACCTCACATAATTATCTTTGTCATGGTGAGAACATTAGAACTCTACTCTCATAGCAACTTCCAGGTATATGATACAGTAATATTAACTGTAGTCACCATACGGTATTTTGGATCCCTGGAACTTATCCATCTTGTAACTGAAAATTTATATCTTTTGACTAACATCTCCTCATTTCCCCCACCTCTCAGCCCCTGACAACCACTATGATACTCTGGGTTTGATGTTTTTATATTCCACACAGAATTCAGTGAAATTGAAAACAGTAGAGACAACGCATATGACAAAAAGCTGTCTCTTGGAAAACAAATAATAAAATTGGGGGACTTCTATGGCGGTCCAGTGGTTACAACTTCACCTTTCAGTGTCGGGAGTGCAGGTTTAATACCTGGTCAGGGAGCTAGGATCCCACATGCCTCATGGCCAAAAAACAAACCCAAAACATAAAACAGAAATGATATTGTAACAAATTCAATAAAGGCTTTAAAAATGGTCCACATCAAAAAACATCTTTAAAATAAAATTGAGAAACCTGTGACATGACGGACAAAGAAAAAGAGCAAAAGACAATAATCACCAACATCAGGAATAAAACAGATGGTATCACAACAAATCCTGAAGTTATCAAAAGATAGTAAGTGAATACTAGGAACTATCTGGGGGCTTCCCAGGTAGCTCAGTGGTAAAGAATCCATCTGCCAGTGCAGGAGCTGAAGGAGATGGGGGTTTGATCCCTGGGCTGGGAAGATCCCTTGAAGGAGGAAATGGCAGCCCATTCCATTATTTTTGCTGAGATATATCATGGACAGAGGAACCTGGTGGGTTGCAGTCCTCGGGGTCACAGAGAGTCGGGGATACAACTTGAGTGATTGAGCATGCACAAACTATTTTAATTCCTGATTTTACAACTTAGAAAAAATGGACCTATTCTTAAAAACTACAGACAGTAGTCTGGTTGACTAAAAGTCAACCAAATGAAATAGATAGCTCAGATTATTATACAACTATTAAAGGGAAAAGAAGAAGGGGACAACAGAGGATGAGATGGTTAGAAAGCATCACCGATTCATTGGACTTGAATTTGAGCAAACTCCAGGAGATAGTGGAGGACAGAGGAGCCTGGCCTGCTATAGTCCATGGGGTCGCAAAGAGTCCGACACGACTTAGTCTCTGAACAACAACAATTAAAGAAGCTGAATTTTCACTTAAAAATCTCCCCACAATGAAATATCCATGCCCGGACAGTTTCATTGGAGAATTTTACCAAACATTTAAGGAAGAATTAACACTTAATTCTATGTAATTACTTCAGAACCTAACTGATTTTATGAAACCAGAATTTTCCTTATATCAAAACCAAAGACAGCTTAAAACAATGCAAACTACACATGAATATTTCTAATGTCCTAAGATATACAAATTCTTGAAAAATTTAGCAAATTAAATCCAAAAATATGTAAAATATGCTTCAAGACCAAGTAGGACTTGGGCCAGATATGCGAGGCTGGCTCACCATTCAAAACTCATTTAGGAATTATGCATGGGGAAGAAGGGGACCCAGGTAGCTATAAGATGGTAGCGAAGAAGCCTCCTAGTAATGGTACACAGAGGGATTTGTTTGCAGTGCTGGTTATAAGAAACAGTGCATGAAACAGTTGTGTAGGGATACACACACACACACGATAGCATTTATGAGTGATGAACTTTGAGTAAGCGCTCTGTATTTTAAAGGGCTATTTTAATGCATTTTTATTATTGTGACAAGAGGAAATACATGTTGGTAATGGGACAGGTGACATGTAAAGGGAGAGTAGCAAAGATGATTCAGAAATTGAAGTCACAAAGCTTCATATTAAGAAAGCACAAGAAATCTCAACCACGATAAAGAGGAAAAAAAAAATCCACACTTAGATGCATAGTAGCAAGACTGCACACAACCAAAGAAAAAGATGATCACAGCAACCATTAAAAAAATCATCTAAAGAGAAATAAGACAGCTGCTTTCTCAGGAGCAAAACAGAATGTAAAAGATAAGTCAGCGATATATCAAAGAAGTGCTGAAGGAAACCAAAAGTTGTTCAAAGAGGACAAAATAAAGAAATGTCAGAGAAACAGAAATAAGTTTTTTACCCAATGAATTTCATGGAAGGGATTCCAGAAAAGAAGAAAATAATCATAAAAGTATTTTATGATGCAAAAGAAATGGTGAGGCAAAGAATCCATGGGTTACAAGCACTGACAGTATAGAAGAATGTTTTTTAATGTCTAATTTACAGGGTTACAGAAATACACAATATACCCATTTTTAATGCCCGATTCCTTGATAACCAGAATTAACACAAAGTTAAAAATGAAAGGCGGTGTTTGGAGTTAAAACTGACTAAAGCTCTTATTTGTTTAGGAGGAGTATAAGTATATTGATTTGATTGATTTTTTTTGACTGTATTTCATTTTTTTAAAATTTTATTTTATTTTTAAACTTTACAATATTGTGTTAGTTTTGCCAAATATCAAAATGAATCTGCCACAGGTATACATGTGTTCCCCATCCTGAACCCTCCTCCCTCCTCCCTCCCCATACCATCCCTCTGGGTCATCCCAGTGCACCAGCCCCAAGCATCCAGTATCGTGCGTCGAACCTGGACTGGCGACTCGTTTCATACATGATATTATACATGCTTCAATGCCATTCTCCCAAATCTTCCCACCCTCTCCCTCTCCCACAGAGTCCATAAGACTGTTCTATACATCAGTGTCTCTTTTGCTGTCTCATACACAGGGTTATTGTTACCATCTTTCTAAATTCCATATATATGCGTTAGTATACTGTATTGGTGTTTTTCTTTCTGGCTTACCTCACTCTGTATAATAGGCTCCAGTTTCATCCACCTCATTAGAACTGATTCAAATGTATTCTTTTTAATGGCTGAGTAATACTCCATTGTGTATATGTACCACAGCTTTCTTATCCATTCGTCTGCTGATGGGCATCTAGGTTGCTTCCATGTCCTGGCTATTATAAACAGTGCTGCGATGAACATTGGGGTACACGTGTCTCTTTCCCTTCTGGTTTCCTCAGTGTGTATGCCCAGCAGTGGGATTGCTGGATCATAAGATAGTTTTATTTCCAGTTTTTTAAGGACTCTCCACACTGTTCCCCATAGTGGCTGTACTAGTTTGCATTCCCACTAACAGTGTAAGAGGGTTCCCTTTTCTCCACACCCTCTCCAGCATTTATTGCTTGAAGACTTTTGGATTGCAGCCATTCTGACTGGTGTGAAATTCAGGCTCTACTACAAAGCCACAGTCATCAAGACAGTATGGTACTGGCACAAAGACAGAAATATAGATCAATGGAACAAAATAGAAAGCCCAGGGATAAATCCACGCACATATGGACACCTTATCTTTGACAAAGGAGGCAAGAATATACAATGGATTAAAGACAATCTCTTTAACAAGTGGTGCTGGGAAACCCACTTCTAAAAGAATGAAACTAGAACACTTTCTAACACCATACACAAAAATAAACTCAAAATGGATTAAAGATCTAAACGTAAGACCAGAAACTATAAAACTCCTAGAGGAGAACATAGGCAAAACACTCTCTGACATACATCACAGCAGGATCCTCTATGACCCACCTCCCAGAATATTGGAAATAAAAGCAAAAATAAACAAATGGACCTAATTAAACTTAAAAGCTTCTGCACAACAAAGGAAACTATTAGCAAAGTGAAAAGGCAGCCTTCAGAATGGGAGAAAATAATAGCAAATGAAGCAACTGACAAACAACTAATCTCAAAAATATACAAGCAACTCCTACAGCTCAACTCCAGAAAAATAAATGACCCAATCAAAAAATGGGCCAAAGAACTAAATAGACATTTCTCCAAAGAAGACATACAGATGGCTAACAAACACATGAAAAATGATTGATTTTTAAATTACGTATGAGCGACTTCACTTTCACTTTTCACTTTCATGCATTGGAGAAGGAAATGGCAACCCGCTCCAGTGTTCTTGCCTGGAGAATCCCAGGGACGGTGGAGCCTGATAGGCTGCCGTCTATGGGGTCTCACAGAGTCAGACACGACCGAAGTGACTTAGCAGCAGCAGCAGCAGCATGGAAATCAAAAGTAATCATTAAAGAAATATAAAGTGAATTGAAAATTTCCAAACCAGTGAAGAAGAAAAAAGTGGAAAAATATTTAAAACTTCAATATAGTAAAGGAAAGGGGAAATTTTGAAAAACTGAAGGTCAAAGGAAAGAAGAAACATGCAAATGTTGCTGTTGTCACAGTAATAAAAATGCATTAAAATGTCCTATCCAAAGATACAGATTGTCAGATAAACTAACAAAAAATATAGCTATATGCATGTTTAGAGATGTATATTATATAAAACAGAAGGACAAAGAGAGTCATAGAGAAAGAAAAAATATGTATAGAGATGTTAATAGCCTAAGGAATTTGGACAAGCCATCATAGAATGATTTAAAAAGCTGTGGGGACTTCTTACTTCTGGCACAACGGAGTGAGAATATTGAAAAGCCACTTGCCCCGAATGCATCTGAAAAGTTGGAAAACTTGGTCCCAAAGAGCCACAGTAACGCTCAGAAATTCAACTAAAGGCATGCAGCAAAGCATTATGTGTTTATGAAAAATTGCTGAACTTAAGTACAAAGAGTATGAGTGTGTGGCATGCTTGCATGGAGCCGCCTCCTTCCTCCACCAAACTCAGTCAGGAGGGCTTTTTCATCCCAGCAGGTGGGCTTGGAACAATAAAAAGAATCCAGTTGTTCTCCCTTCTAAACCCAAGACGCTGTCAGATGTCCTGGCTGGCTTCTAAGTCCCGCTCTTTCTTCTAAATTCAACAAAAGTCTTTGAGGGAAAAGGAACTACAAAGGACACTCTTTCCCATCTGAGTTTTTGTTTCTTTCTAGCTCTCTTGTTCTGGCAGTTTGTCACAGGTTTGTTATCACTCCAGTCACTTTCAGGCTTTATTTCTAGTGGTTCTAATCATTCTCAGCAAGAGAGTTGGTCTAATTTGCCCAGGCTGCCATTACCAGAAGTGGAAGTCCCTGATACCCCAGCGACAGTGTTCAGAGCCCCTGTTCAGGGTGGAACTTCTCTATTAAATGTACAAGCATGACTTCTCAAGGTCAGAGCATTTAGGTCATCTCCATCCGAAATATTCAAGTTAGGATGTTCACCGTTTTCTTAGGGTTCTTATCATCTTCATGATGAGTCCTTTGGGAATTCATGAGATTGGCCGCGTGAATCGTTTGGGAATCATTAAGCCAGAAATAGTAATTGAAATGTCCATTATCCATAGGTACCACTGTAGAGTAACCAGAAAGAGCCAGGTGAGGGACTTTATGCTTTAGAAGCTATTTAAAGGGAAAATTTAAGGGACAGTGAGAGAAGTGGCTTTGATAAGCTTCAAAGAGGCACTTGAAAGAGATGGGGAGCCTGCTGACTGGGTGGGTGAGTAGAGGTCTCATGGTCATGAGGGCAGTGGTGAGAAATTCAGGAACACATATATAAGTCCAGCAGAGAGACCTGAGTAAAGAAGTGCAGGGATCCAGTCCAGGTGCATAGAGTTTGTTTGCTCTATTTATTTTTTGTTTTCCCTTGGCTGGTGGTCAAACACTGACCCTTTTGTAATGGCACCTCTAGATGTTTTGCAGTATTGTAGTGTAGTCTTTAGTCTGAGAATGTGTTGCCATGAGAACCTGAATTCAGACAGACTTTGATTTTTTTTTTTTTTTAACAATGAGATGAAAGCATTTTGCATTCAGGACATGTGATAAAGCCCTCAAAATTCCCCCACTGGGAAGTCCCAATCCAGGATTCATTTAGAGTTTGAAAATAGTAGCAAAGATATTATAGATAGAGACCAGACCTAACAGTGTGACATTACTTTTATTAATAACAATATCAATAATTAGGAGGACTGTGATGGCATCTCCAGTATTAAGCTTCACTCTGCCTCCCCTGAGACTTGTTCAGTCCTGTCCCCTTAATTGCATAGTCTCAATTTCACACAACTTAAAAATGCATTTTCCCATAGACTTAGAATGTTATCTTTAAAAGGCCAGCCTCAGGTAAACCGTAGTACAATAAGTTCCCTGTATACGAACGAGTTCTGTTCCGATTGCACACTCCTAAGTCCAACAAAGTGAGCCCAGATGCCCAACTAAGACAATAGGCTATATAGTACTCTCCTGTAATAGGTTTATACTACTTTTCACATAAATACTACATTAAAAAAAAACAAAAAATTAAACACTTTTACAGGACATTACCCTGAAAAGTATAGTAGGATAGTATGGCAGCGGGCATCGAGTGAGCAGGCAAGAAGAGTTACTGATGAGAGGAGGGGAAAGTTGTGGGAAATGGCAGAGCTGAAGGGTCGTCAGCAACAGGGGATGGGGGGCAGGCTGCAGTTTCACTCACGCCTGATGTTGATGGCACAGGTTCTGGTTCCTTGCTGGATTCAGCTCTATCTATAAAGATAATGTACTGCTGCAGTCTATACACTGTCCTATGGTAAAGTACTCAAAAGCACAGCCACTTGTAGAGGAGGCATGCTTGTGACAGTATCTGCCCGACACATGAACTGATTTATGTGATGGGGCATGCAAATACGAATACTAATAATATTAGCATTAATACAATTTATCAATTAAGTATTAAGTAATAAATTAATGTTAAATTATCATTTTAAAATTAAATAATTAAAATTAAATAATATTAAACATAACAAGTATTAATTAATACTAATTTTATGTGATGGGGCATTTGCATCTGTGAAAGTTAGCAACTTGAAGGTTCATATGTAGGTGACTTACTCTAGTAACTGTGGCATTCTGCAGAGCCAGGGTCTGTACGTGGGCATCCAGACTGGCCGTGGTCACCACTAACCCTCAGGGCCCTTTTGTGAGAAATTGAAATCACACTGTCTCCCGTGTGATGGTAGATGTGTGTGAATTAGAAAAAAGTATGGACGGATGCTTGGTGAGGGGAGTTTGGACTAGCTTTCAGCTGCTCCTCATCCCCTCAGCCAGATATCCTTGGGAAGTGAATTATGTCTGGAATGTCCCTAGAAGCAATCTTATATAAATTTTAGGAGTTGGGCATGTAACTTCCCTGGCACATGGCTCTGGCAAAGTCATTTATCTTTGTTGTTATGAAGCCTTATTTTGAGGTCCAATTATGGGCTAGAAGATTACACTTCAGAAAGATTCATAATTTTTGCTATAAATAGTAGAATTTTAAACATGAACTTTAACACAGTTGTGTTTGGATGTTTACTATTAATACAGATACTACTCTGACTTCTAAAAATAATGGCTAACAATTATTTATTTATTTGTTATTTTTTGTAGTCATCGCTCAAGCTGATCATGGGTGGCCTTGGCCTGTCGTGACTTGAAGTGGGATTTTGGTTTCCCGCCACAGATGAAGTCAGGCCGCATGAGAGAGAGCACTGAATCCGAGCTGAATGTGACCTTTCAGCTTTGCAGAAAAGCATTTTCACAAAGATGGAAAGTAGTAAAACAAGTAAAGTGTTATGAGGAGGAAAAGGGTACATGTGGATAGATGCATGGGTGGGCTCAGAGAGAGGGTCGCCTCCTTTTGGTTTGAGTCACTTTTATGGGGCCTCTTTTCCTGGGTTTTTTTTTGATCAGTCATCTTGCTTTGCCTAGTTCAGAGTCCGTATTGGTTCATCTCAGGGTCCTCTCGTGTGTGCCTGAAATCTCGTAGCCAGGATGGAATCTAGTAAGACGTCTATGAGTAGATAGATGTCATTCCCTTTTCGACCTCCAAGGAACCTCTTCACACATGTGTAGTTGGGAAGGTCTCCTTGACCTTGAGAATGAGAAATATGTGGCTCTTATCTGGGCAGGGCTTAGCTCCTCCTCTTCATCGTGGAGTATCAGTCCACAGAGGACAGTCTCCAGCTCTTCAGCCTGGGACCTATCTATCTCCTGCCTCAAAGCCAGAGTTCAGTTCAGTTCAGTTCAGTCACTCAGTCACGTCCAACTCTTTGCAACCCCATTAACTGCAGCACACCAGGCCTCCCTGTCTATCACCAACTCCCAGAGTTTACCCAAACTCATGTCCATCGAGTCAGTGATGGCATCCAACCATCTCATCCTCTCTCGTCCCCTTCTCCTCCTGCCCTCAATCTTTCCTAGCATCAGGGTCTTTTCAAAAGAGTCAGCTTTTCACATCAGGTGGCCAAAGTATTGGAATTTCAGCTTCAACATCAGTCCTTCCAATGAACACCCAGGACTGACCTCCTTTAGGATGGACTGGTTGGATCTCCTTGCAGTCCAAGGGACTCTCGAGAGTCTCCTCCAACATCACAGTTCAAAAGCATCAATTCTTTGGCTCTCAGCTTTCTTTACAGTCCAACTCACATCCATACATGACTACTAGAGAAACCATAGCCTTGACTAGATGGACCTTTGTTGACAAAGTAATGTCTCTGCTTTTTAAAAAGCCAGAGTGGAAAGTACATAATACATGGACACTACAGGCAAAATATGATAACTTAACAAAATCTATTTTTCTTATTGAAATGGTCTAGACCAAAGACCTTGCCCGTGTGCAATATGGTTTTAGTAATTGTTGCTGCAGAAAGGAAGGAAGGGAAGGATGAGGGAAGGGAGGAAGGAAGAAGTAACAAAGCAGGAAAAGTAGCTCTGCCACATAGCCATCAAAATGACTCACTGTCTCTGGTGGAATAGCAAAAATCAGAGTTGCTTTGAAGTCAGGCAAATCTGAGTTTGAATTCTGTATCCAGGGTTTATGAACTGGATGGCTTTAGGGAAGTCATCAGTCTTAATAAACCTTAGTTTCTTTACTTGTTTCTATAAAATTGGTCTACACCCTACAACGTGTTTGTGAGAATTAAATAGAAGTACATAAAAGGCTTTAATGTTGCCTGCTACGAGATGCCAGTCTAGGTTCGATGCACGATACTGGATGCTTGGGGCTAGTGCACTGGGACGACCCAGAGGGATGGTATGGGGAGGGAGGAGGGAGGAGGGTCCAGGATGGGGAACACATGTATACCTGTGGCGGATTCATTTTGATATTTGGCAAAACTAATACAATTATGTAAAGTTTAAAAATAAAATAAAATTAAAAAAAACAAAAAACAAAAAAACCCACAAAAATACAAACAGGATCTCCCCTCTCTTTATCGGTACAAACATCCACCCAATGTTGAAAGTCAGAAATCTAGAATTCATTCTTGTGCTTCTCTCTTTGCCAGCTCTCCCCATTGTCAAACCCAAGTTAACCCCTCAAAATACTATGCAGGCTAAGGCAGTTGTCTTCCTGAATTCTGTTCCCACTGTGCTCCTCTTTTGTCTGCATCTTCAAGCTGCCCTCCACCATCTATTTCCTACAAAGCAAATTGTAGACTTTTAAAAACTGGCGTTCAGGGCCACTTACAATCTGGTCTTGCCTGTTCCTTTAGACTAATTTTCTGCCTTTCTCTTCCCTGCACCAACTTTAAGCCAAGAGACTTCTGTCCAGCTTAAAATTCTGTAGGCTTCATTATTGAAACAATGGCTGCGTTAAATGAGCTTTTAAAAACTACTTGTGCCTGCCTCTCTCATCCCCAAGAGGCTTTGTGATAATCCCCTTAGGTGTCCTGTATCACTGCAGTTGATTGAAATTCACTGGGTTTTGATTTTCAGGTATGCTTTCCCCATGTGTGGAATTTCTCCCATCTGCTTCATTCAAAGCAAGAAACTGATCCAACATGCATGCACCAAAAGTCACAAGTTTTAAATTTATTTTAGTTCTGCAGTAATTAGGGTTTCTCTCTTAGATTCGGACAAAGTGGAAATACTGTTGCTTCTTTTTATCAGGATGATGGTGAAAGTCATTATTACTACTTGGCCTTATAAAAAGTAATGAAGGGACTTCCTTGGTGGTCCAGTGGTTGAGAATCTGCCTTGCAATGCAAAGGATGTGGGTTCAGTCCCTGGTTGGGGAACTAAGATCCCACATGCTGCACTGTAATTGAAATTGTTCACCTCAGATTGGGACTTGAACCCATGTGCAGAGACTCAGACCTGGCCAAAATCCTGCCTGGGACTTGAAACCCCATGGCTGAGACTGAAATGCTGCCAAAACCCATGGTTTTCCAACTGAGATCACACACCTGGTTTCAGAACCCAACGAAGCTCAGGTTCTTGATGTCTCATGGCATAAAGAATTCAATGAGAAACAAAGTGATAGATAAATGGACTTATTTAAAGAGAAATGCACTCCACAGACAGGGTGTGGGCTGTTGCAGAGGGCAAGTGTGGCCTCGAAATGTGGTGTGGTTAGCTTTTATGGGCTGGTTAATATCATAAGCTAATGAGTAGGAGGATTATCAACTATTTGGGGGGAAGGATGGAGATTTCCAGGAATTTGTCCCCTGACACTTTTTAGTCTTTGATGGTTGGCCTTGGAACTGTCATGGCGCCTCTGGGTGTGTCATTTGGCTTGCTGATGTGTTATAATGAGCATATGCTGAGGACCAAAGGTCTGGCTAAAGTTGACTTGTCTGCCATCTTGGACCCATTTGATTCTAATTAGTTGATGTTGTGTCCTTGGGCTATGTCATTCTTTGAAAGGCTGTGCCCTGTCCCCTTCCCTCCTGTTTCACAACTACTGAGCCATTGCACGACAACTAGAGAGTCCATGAGCCACAATCAAAGATCCCACGTGCTGCAACTAAGACCCTATGCAGCCTAATAAATAAATAGTATATAAAAAAAAAAGTAATGAAGCTGTGATGCCATACTTACTTTTTCCACTTTTTTCTTTTTCCTCTAACTCATTGTCTTTTGTTTGCCCTCAGAAGCAGTAATCCTAATGGAAAAAAATTTCCTTCTCTTTGATCTGTCTTTACAAATCAGTTTGAGATTTCTCAAACAGAGAAGTGGATATGGATAAGAGAGGAGTCGAGTCTCAAAACTATACTTGATTTTTATCACCAAGGCTACAACAGTTAAGACTATCCCACCTGTCTTTTGTAAGCTCTTACATAGACAGATATCTTTTTTGGACAACTTTATTTTAGTTATAACCCAGCCACCAGTACAGTAGTAGTAGTATAAAGAGGAGGAGAAGGGGAAGGAAGGGGAAGGGGAGAACTCGGAGAACTTGTTTTTATAAGGTGTCCAGGTTGATTTTTCTGTTGGAAATACTACCTGGGAATTGTCATCCTTTTTAGCAAAAGGACACTGAGTATCTAGTACTACTATAAGAATGCAGATCAGATCAGATCAGTCGCTCAGTAGCGTCCGACTCTTTGCGACCCCATGAATCGCAGCACGCCAGGCCTCCCTGTCCATCACCAACTCCCGGAGTTCACTCAGACTCACATCCATCGAGTCAGTGATGCCATCCAGCCATCTCATCCTCTGTTATCCCCTTCTCCTCCTGCCCCCAATCCCTCCCAGCATCAGAGTCTTTTCCAATGAGTCAACTCTTCGAGTGAGGTGGCCAAAGTACTGGAGTTTCAGCTTTAGCAACATTCCTTCCAAAGAAATCCCAGGGCTGATCTCCTTCAGAATGGACTGGTTGGATCTCCTTGCAGTCCAAGGGACTCTCGAGAGTCTTCTCCAACACCACAGTTCAAAAGCATCAATTCTTTGGCGCTCAGCCTTCTTCACAGTCCAACTCTCACATCCATACATGACCACAGGAAAAACCATAGCCTTGACTAGACGGACCTTTGTTGGCAAAGTAATGTCTCTGCTTTTGAATATGCCGTCTAGGTTGGTCATAACTTTCCTTCCAAGCAGTAAGTGTCTTTTAATTTCATGGCTGCAGTCACAATCTGCAGTGATTTTGGAGCCCCAAAAAATAAAGTCTGACACTGTTTCCACTGTTTCCCCATCTATTTCCCATGAAGTGATGGGACCGGATGCCATGGTCTTCATTTTCTGAATGTTGAGCTATAGTTGGAATGTTTTCCTTGACCTCAAGAATGAGAAATCTGTAGTCTCTTATCTGGGCAGGGCATAGCTCCTCCTCCTCTTCATCTTGGAATATGTTTCCACAGGGGACAGACTCCAGATGTTCAGCCTAGGGCCCATCTATCTCTTGCCTCTGTGGAAGCCTTGAAAGTGTCCCGTGGACAGTGACAGAGGCTTCTGCATGTCTTCTCTCATCTCTCAGAGATTTATATAAAGATTATGTTTGCACTTCAGCTTCACGAAAGCCCACTGAGGTTTCATCCTTCTTCTTGGGAAACAAGTTTTCCTGGTTGGAGTATAGAGGCAAGGATAAAAGACCTCCCACCCGCTTACTCCAAGTCCTGGAAGAGATAATGACCTTTACTCCAACAAAGCCTTGGTTACTTTGCTTCTCTGACTCAGCCTGATTCCAATGTGAAATTTCACTAGGAGTCACTCCCTCCCTGATTCCCAAGGGGTGTCCCAGATATCTCTACCACAGTCTTTAGAGCTTTACTAACCAATGAACTTAAAACATCCCCTCAAATAAGCCAGTCCCAGGGTCCAAAGCAAAAGAAACCGTTTCCCCCCAAATCCAGCTTCTCTTGGGTTCATTTTTGGCTTCTGGGAGAATGTTTGAGAGTATCAGTAGAAGATATAGAAAAATTCTTAAACTTGTAAACAAATGCATTTATTTCACTTCCTCTTAAGTGCCAATAAAACAGAAGGAACAAAAATGTGGGTAGGTAAAGGAAAAAGAAAAGTACATGATACGAGAATTAGTGAAGATACACTATTATCTTATTACAGCTTAATAATAACATTACTGTATTCATAACTTGATACAGCTATTAAGTCAATTGATTTCAGAAGTGGGAAAGAATGTGGACGAATGATGCTGACTCAGCATACCTGATGGAGCTCAAAGTGTACAGTAGGGGAGCCTTGAAGGAAAAAGTTATTCACGCCACAGAGCCCTAGAAAGGCTCAATGATTGGAAGTTCCACCCACCTCTGAAGCTGGGTTCCAAGGCTGGAGTGCTGCCTGGAGGGACAGAAAAGAGAATGGAAAATTTGTTTAAAGGTCAGTTAGACCCATCACTTCATTCTCCAAATTCATACGCCCAGGTAACAGCCCTTCTGTAACCTCATGATGAATTAGGTTTACTTTCTGGAGAAGCTCAATTATGGATCATGTGGTCATGACATGGCTAGTGTGATTGAAATTTCCAACTGAAAACACGTGAATGATGAGAACCTCTGCCTTCTTCCCCTTCTGAAGCCATGAGGCTTTTTATTTTGGCTGTGCCACACAGCATGTGGCATCTTAGTTCCCAGACCAGGGATCAGACCCACACCCCCTGTATTGGAAGCATAGAGTCTTAACCACTGGACTGCCAGGGAAGTCCTGAGGCCACCAGGCTTATCCATTTCGGGTAGATGGGATACTTCCTCAGCCCCAGAAACCATAGCTACAGAGAAGGACATTGGGGTATCTTAATTTAAAAAATCCATTTAACTCCTTATTACTCAGGAGCATTCAGAACCACCTGTCACTTTGCCTTCTGTATGGGCTATCAGGTTGAGGAATATTTTTAGTGACTCACTTGCAAACTTGGACAGCCAAGAAGCAGAGAAAAGCTTAAAGCAGAGCATTTGTTTACAAATTAATGCAAAGTAATAGAAAATTAGGGGCTTCTCTGTTGGCTTAGCGGTAAAGAATCCTCCTGCAATGCAGGGGACACAGATTTGAGCCCTGGATCAGGAAGATCTCCTGGAGAAGAAAATGGCAACTCACTCCAGTATCCTTGCCTGGAAAATCCCATGGGCAGAGGAGCCTGGTGGGCTACAGTCCATGGGGTTGCAAAGAGTCGGACACAACTGGGTGACTAAACAACAATGATAGAAAATTAAGCAGCACAATAAAGCTATAAAAATCATCTTCAGAAAATGAAAAAAGGACATTGTTTAACAGTAGAATATGGCTCAGATATAAAATTTTTAAATGGTTATAATAATGTAAATACTTTAATTAAACCAAAATTTGTGTTATTGTTACCAAATTCAAGCTTGATCTGCTTGCTACATGAGAGGCCAGTAATCCGGAGGCAAGATGTTGATGCAAGGAATAGCAGCTCTGTTCGAAAAGCTGGGCATCCAAGAGATGGTGGACGGGAGTCCTAGAAAACCATCTTATAAGGGTCTGGATGCAGGTTTCTTTTATAGAACAGAGGGGAGAGGAGGTGAGAAGGTTAAGTAAAAAGGCCATACGTCTTGGAAAATATCTCCCGGCTTGGCTAGCATTGGGGAGGGGATGTGTTAATTTTTTTTCTGCAGCCATTTACAGGTGAGCAGGGTCAGAATGTCTCCCCGTGAGCTGAATAAGGGCACTTTAGTTGAATATTCAGGCCGAGGGGCAGGGTTCCCCAGGCAGGCTATTATGTATGCTTATGGCTGCAGACAGCATCCTTTTGTGATTACAGTAACAAAAGCAAAGAAAAGCAAAGGCTACAATAAAAGAAACAGATTCAATATGGAGTCACATTTTGCTGTTCCCTGTTATAGTATTACCATAGCAGGGAAGTGGAGAAAGAAATGTGTTTATAATCACTATAAGAGAAATTAGTGGTCATCTTCTGTAGTATGAAGTTTCCAGACAGTGTCCACTGTTTTAAAATTCAAGAAATATCTATTAGAGCATATATGAACTGACTCAACCATGCCTAGCACATAATTCTTTGTTTTCAAGATCATTCTAGTTTTAAATCCAAGTAGATCCTGATCATTTTTATCCCTGATATGGATCTCCACTCTTGATTGTCCTGCACTGACATAAAAATGTGATTTTCTTCTAATTAAAAAATTAAAAGTATAACATAGGGTATTTACTGTGTACCATTTTCTCTACTATGTGTCTAAGTTTATGGTCTCAGTTAATCCTTAGGACAACTAGTGACGAAACTATTATTACTACTTCATTTTACAGGTGATAAGAATGAGCCTCAGAAAGTGTGCATAGTTTCCTTTAATTGGTGTTGCGATGATGCTAGCTAAAAATATGGAAGCATTTTCCAGAAGAAATAGCAAAACAAGTTCAAAATATCTGCCTTTAAGAGTAGAAATTAGGAATGGAGAAGGAAGTGTATCAATAATTACTTGCTGTATAACAAACCACCTTATAACTTAAAAGCTTAAAAACAACTGAACCTTTTTCTGTTGGATCTTCAGTTTGGGCAGGGCTTGGCAGGAACAGCTCTGCTCCTTGTAGGATCAGCTGGGAGGAGCTTTCATGGGGTTGGAGGATCCACAGTTCTCGTAAATTTGAGAAAATACTGGAAAATGGAAGTATTGGAAAGTGAGGAAAATTTTGGAAAGTGCATTTGTGTGTGTGTGTGTGTGTGTGTTTGCATCCAGCAGTATTTGCTTTTCATCCAACATCAGATTATCGAAAGTAGCATGATAAGAACTGAGCACCACATTCCAGGGCTAATGTCAGCCTGTCTTAGAAAGTCCCAGCCTTGAATTCCTGTGATGTTAGGATTCACAACTATAAAAGGTTTGCAACTGTTGCAGATAAATAAAGAACACATGTGAAATTGAATATCAGAGCCAAATGCAGTGGTGTTACATGTTCACTGTTCAATGATACGTCTAAACAGGTGCTAGCAGAGCTGAGGCTATGAACATCAATCAGCAGGAATCATAGCAGAGCCCCTAGGATCCCTGACACCAGCATGACACAGACGAGGTTCTGCAGCTGTCAGAATAGCTGGTGCTTGAAGCTGCATTCCATGGCTTTTCAGTGATTGACAGGTCTTTTCCAGATGCCTTGGGATTTTGTTGCCATCTGGCATTGTTCATGTCCCTTATCTTCTGAGTGTTTTATGATGATTAACTGATTACACTCCAGAAAGCCAGCATGGAGTAGACAGGAGCAGTTGCAATCACTCCCTTTCAGTCAAAGGTGGAAATACTCAAGCACTGGGGAGTTAGATGACTCAAACAAGATCACAGTGTCCTAGATTCTGATAGCAGATATGTTCATTTCTTATTTCATATTATTGAGCAATTGTAGGGGCTGGGGCCCAAGTTAAATACTGAACTTAGAGGAATGAAAAAGATGAAAGACTGCCCTTGTGGAGCTCCCAGATTTACAGTGAAAAATATATACACTTGATGTGTTGGAGGAGAGAGCCATGTAACAAGCACAGTGAAAGCACATGGGAGCTTGCAAGGCAGGACTCAAGAAGGCAGCATCTGTCTTTAGTTGTCAGATCCAGTGTGAATTTGCCCTTAAGGTGGTCATGTATGTTTGTTTGAGATTTGTTGTTCAGTTGTTAAGTCTTGTCCAACACTTTGCAACCCCATGGACTGCAGAACTCTAGGCTTCCCTGTCCTTCACCATCTCCCAGAGCTTGCTCAAACTTATATCCTTTGAGTCAGTGATGTGATCCAACCATCTCATCTGCTGTTGCCCACTTCTCCTCCTGCCCTCAGTCTTTCATAGCATCAAAGTCTTTTCCAAGGAGTCAGTTCTTCGCATCAGGTGGCCAAAGTTTTGGAGCTTCAGCTTCAGCGTCAGTCCTTCTAGTGAATATTCAGGGTTGGTTTCGTTTAGGATTGACTGGTTGGATTTTCTTGCTATCCAAGGGACACTCAAGAGTCTACTCCAGGACCACAGTTCAAATGCGTCAATTCTTTGGTGCTCAACCTTCTTTATGGTCCAATGCTCACATCTGTTCATGACTACTAGAAAAACCATAGTTTTGACTATAAGGACAATTGTCAGCAGAATGATGGCTCTGCTTTTTAATATGCTAAGTTTGTCATAGCTTTTGTTCCAAGGAGAAAATGTCTTTAATTTTATGGCTGCAGTCACTGTCCACAGTGATTTTGGAGCCCAAGGAATTAAAATCTGCCACTCTTTCCATTTTTTTCCCATCTATTTGCCATGAAGTGATAGGACCAGATGCCATGATTTTAGTTTTTAAATGTTGAGTTTTAAGCCAGCTTTTCCCCTCTCCTCTTTCACTTTCATCAAGAGACTCTCTAGTTCTCTTTGCTTTCTGCCATTAGAGTGGTGTTATCTGCATATCTGAAGTTGTCGATATTTCTCCTGGCAATCTTGATTCCAGCTTGTGATTCATGTAGCCTAGGATTTCATGTGATGTACTCTGTATATAAGTTCAATAAGCAGGATGACAATATACATCCTTGATGTATCCCCTTCCCAATTTTGAACCAGTTCATTGTACCATGTCCAGTTCTAACTGTTGCTTCTTGTCATGCATACAGATTTCTCAGGAGGTGGGTCAGGTGGCCTGGTATTACCATCTATTTAAAAATTTTCCACAGTTTGTTGTGATTCACACAGCCAAAGACTTTAGTCAATGAAGCAGAAGTAGATGTTTTTCTGGAATTCTCTTGCTTTTTCTGTGATCCAACGGATGTTGGCAGTTTGATTTCTGGTTCCTCTGCCTATTCTACATCCAACTTGTACATCTGGAAGTTCTCAATTCACATACTGTTGAAGCCTAGCTTGAAGGATTTTGAGCATTACCTTGCTAGCATGTGAGATGAGTGCAATTATTTGGTAATTTGAACATTCTTTGACATTGCCCTTCTTTGGAATTGGAATGAGAACTGACCTTCTCCAGTCCTGGGGCCACTGTTGAGTTTTCCAGATATGCTGGCATATTGAGTGCACGTTCACAGCATCTTTTTAGATTTGAAATAGCTCAGCTGGAATCACCTCCACTAACTTAGTTCATAGTAATGCTTCCTAAGGCCCACATGACTTCACACTCCAGGATGTATGGCTCTAGGTGAGGTGAGTTACCATATTATCATGGTTATCTTGGTCATTAAGACCTTTTTCATACGGTTCTTCGGTGTATTCTTGCCACTGCTTCTTAATATCTTCTGCTTCTATTAGGTCCTTGCTGTTTCTGTCCTTTATTGTGCCCATCTTTGCATGAAATGTTCCCTTGGTATCTCTGATTTTCTTGAAGCGATCTCTAGTCTTTCCCATTCTATTGTTTTCCTCTATTTCTTTGCATTGTTTACTTAAGAAGGCTTTCTTATCTCTCTTGCTATTCCTTGGAACTCTGCATTCAGTTGGCTATATTTTTCCCTTTCTCCTTTGACTTTTGCCTCTCTTCTTTCCTTGACTATTTGTGAGGTGTCCTCAGATAACCACTTTTCCTTCCTGCATTTCTTTTTCTCTGGGATGGTTTTGGCCACTGCCTCCTGTCCAGTGTTACAAATCTCCATCCATAGTTCTTCAGATACTCTGTCTAATGTATCTAATTCCTTGAATCTAATTGTCACTTCCACTTTATATTCATAAAGGATTTGATTTAGATCATACCTTAATGGCCTAGTGGTTTTCCCTAGTTCAGTTCAGTCACTCAGTCGTGTCCAACCCTTTGTGACCCCATGGACTGCAGCACGCCAGGCTTTCCTGTCCATCATCAACTCTTGGAGCTTGCTCACACTCATGTCCATTGCCTTGGTGATGCCATCCAACCATCTCATCCTCTGTCGTCCCCTTCTCCTGCCTTCAATCTTTCCCAGCATCAGGGTCTTTTCCAGTGAGTCAGTTCTTTCCATCATGTGGCCAAAGTGTTGGAACTTCAGCTTCTGCACCACTTCTTCCAATGAGTATTCAAGGCTGATTTCCTTTAGGAATTGACTGGCTTGATCTCCTTGCTGTCCAGGGACTCTCAAGAGCTTTCTCCAACACCACAGTTCAAAAGCATTAATTCTTCAGTGCTCAGCCTTCTTTATGGTCAACTCTCACATTTATACATGACTACCGGAAAAACCATAGTTTTGATTATATGAATCCTTGTTGGTAAAGTAATGTCTCTGCTTTTTTAATATGCTGTTTAGGTTTGTCATAGCTTTTCTTCCAAAGAGCAAGCATCTTTTAATTTCATGGCTGCAGTCACCATTTGCAGGAATTTTGGAGCCCAAGATTGATTACCTAACTTCCATAGGACTAGAGAAACAGACTCTTGGAGGGCACAGACAAAACCTTATATGCACCAGGACCCAGGAAAAAGGAGGAGTCATCCCACAAGAGACTGAGCCAGAGTTGCCTGTGAGTGTCCAGGAATCTCCAGCAGAGGCGTGGGTTGACAGTGGCCTGCCATGGGGTCAGGAGCACTGAATACAACAGTCCTGGCATAAGTCCTTTTGAAGGAGGTCACAGTTACTTCCATTACCCCTACCATGGAGGCCTGAGGCCAAACTACAGGGAAGGAACACAGCCCCACTCATCAATAGAAACTTGGATTAAATATTTACTGAGCATGGCCCTGCCCAAGAGACCAAGACTCAGATTCCCTCAGAGACAATCCCTCCCATCAGGAAGCTTCCACAAACCTCTTATCCTTATCCATCAGAGGGCAGACAGAATGGAAACCACAATTACAGAAAACTAATCAAACTGATCACTTGGATCACAGCCTTGTCTAACTCAGTGAAACTCTGAGCCATGCCATGTAGGGCCACCCAAGATGGACGGGTCATGGTGGAGAGTTCTGACAAAACGTGGTCCACTGGAAAAGGGAAGGGCAAACCACTTCAGTATTCTTGAGAATACTGAATATTGAGAATATTGAGAACCCATGAATGGTATGAAAAGGTTTTCAGTACTTTCTTCAATTTAAGCCTGAATTTTCAATAAGGAGTTCATGACCTGAGTCATAGTCAGCTCCTGATCTTGTTTTTGCAGATTGTATAGAGCTTCTCCATCTTCAACTGCAAAGAATGTAATCAATCTGATTTCGATATTGACCATCTGGTGATGTCCATGTGTAGAGTTGTCTCTTGTGTTGTTGGAAGAGGGTGTTTGCTATGTCCAGTGTGTTCTCTTGGCAAACTCTGTTAGCCTTTGCCCTTCTGCATTTTGTACTCCAAGGCAAAACTTGCCTGTTACTTTAGGTGTCTCTTGATTTCTTGCTTTTGCATCCAATCCCCTTTGATGAAAAGGACATCTATTTTTTGAAGTTAGTTCTATAAGCCTTCATGGAATTGTTCAACTTCAGCTTAGTGGTTGGGACATAGACTTGGATTACTGTGATGTTGAATGCTTTGCCTTGGAAACAAACTGAGATCATTCTGTCATTTTTCAGGTTGCACTCAAGTACTACATTTCAGGCTGTTTTGTTGAATAATGGAAGGCTATTCCATTTCTTCTAAAGGATTCTTGCCCGCAGTAGTTGATATAATGGTCGTCTGTGATTTAATTGCCTAGTTCCGTCTGTTTAGTTCACTGATTCCTAAAATGTTCTTGTTCACTCTTGCCATCTCCTGTTTGACCGTGTCTGGTTTACCTTGCTTCATTGGGCCTCTCATTGCAGGTTCCTATGCAGTATTGTTCTGTACAGCATCGGGCTTTACTCAACTCGGCATCATCTCCACGTTGGCTCAGCCTCTTCATTCTTTCTGTATGAGACTAAGGGAGAGGAAGAATCAGTTGAGGATGTGTAGAAAGCGTTGTACAAAAAGTGCCTAGGAATGTGACATTGCTCTTGCTCTTGTCTGAACAGTCTTTGTACCAAAAAGTGGGCCATGTAGCTGGACAATATCCTTGTTATAATTTGCATTTTCTGAACCACATGGGTGAGACTGGAGTCCTCTTATCATATCTAGAGAAGAGAGCACTAAATAATTATGACAATTTATTAAAAATGATTATGTCATCTATAAAAGACATAATGAACTTTTTGCTATAAAACATGTCTTGACCAAGAAGAGAAAAATTAATCAAGAAAAATCTATGCTGAGGGAGCACAGAAGTAGAGAATCTAGTGATGGCCCATGTTTGGCTTCTGCTCTTTAGACAAAACTGCATGAGAAAGTCCTTTGAACAGTTTAAAAGAAAAATTGAAGATGACCAATTAGTCCTTAGTCATGGACTCTTTACACCCAGCTTGCTCTAGCCTAGAAATGATCAACTTGAATCAGTTTCTTGTTCTTAGCAAATTAACTTCTGCACATTCAGCGCTATATTTCTAATCTCACTTTCTTAGTGTTTACCTTCTTCCTCCACTTATTTTCATCTTAATTCTCTGTAATCTAGCCAGCTGGCCACCTCTGTTTGTGCTCCAGCCCCCAACACTCATACGCACTGTATCAGTTATCCATTGTCACTTAACAAACCACCCAAACTTGGTAGAATGAAACAAACACAATTTGTTATCTATGGCAAGGCTGTAGTCAGTAATTCAGGGAGGGCTCAGCTAGGTAGTTTTTTGTTCCTGGTGATGCTGACTGAGGTTACTTCAGTGGCTCCAATCAGCTAAGAATTCAGGCAGAACTGGAATATTCCTGTTTTCAGGTCTCTTTTCAGGTATTCTAATCATTCAGTTCTATAGTTTGGATTTCTTTAGAGCCTGGAGGCTGCACTCCAAAAGGGAAGAAGCACAAGCTGCCTGTTCTTGTAAGGCCTGGGTTTGGAAATCCCAGAATGTCACTTCCACTGCATTCTGTTGATCAAAGAAAGGTAAACCTGTAGTCTCTACCCCTTGATGTGCAGAGTGGCATTTGTTTACAAGGACGGGAGGAACTGTTGGCAGCTCTATGGAGACTATCTACTAAAGACATACACTCAAATTCGATTGCTCCCAGGGATCACAAGTGGCATGCTTCCAAATCAATTATGAACATCTTTTCTCAGATTGTATCCGAGTTTTTTTTTTTAATTTAATTGGTTTTCTAGGGATGCCATAACAAGCCACCACTTTACTGGGTGGCTTAAAACAACATAAACTCATTCTCTCATAGGTCTGGAGGCCAGAAGTCCAAAATCTAGGTGTTGGTAGAATTGGTTCCTTCTGAGGGCTCTGAGGGAGAATGGATTATAAGCCTCTTTGTCAGTGTCTGGTGGAGGCCAGCAGTCCTTGGCATAGCTTGACTGGCAGATGCATCACTCCAGTCTCTGCTTCTGTCTTCACATATTTCCCCCACATCTGTGTCCATATCTCCCTCTTCTTTTTCTTTCTTTCTTTTTAAAAAATATTTATTTATGTATTTATTTAGGCTGTGCTGGGTCTTAGTTGTGGCATGCAGGATCTAATTCCCTGACCAGAGATTGAACCCAGGCCCCCTGCTTTGGGAACATGGAATCTTAGCCACTGGACCGCCAGGGAAGTCCCAAGATTTCTCTCTCTCTCTCTTTTCTTTTTGATGTGGATTATTTTTTTTTAAAGTCTTTATTGCATCTGTTATAATTACTTCTGTGTTTTTATGTTTTGGTTTTTTGGCCATGAGGAGTGTGGGGTCTAGTTCCTTGACCAGGGATAGAACCCACAGCCCCTGCATTTAAAGGCAAAGTCTTAACCAGTGGCTCACTAGGGAAGTCCCTCCCTCTTCTTATAAGGATACTAGTCCTGTTGGGTTACGGTGTATTCCCAATGACCTCATCTTCATTTGTTTATATTTGCAAAGACTCTATTTCCAAACAAGGTCACATTCTTAGGCACTGGGAGTTTGGACTTCAGCATATCTTTGGGGGGACATAATGAACCCGTCACGTACTTTACCAGGAGGAGTGGCACCAGGACTCACATTGGCAGCAACTGGAACTATTTAATACCACCTGCTACCAAAATTTTTCTTAACTTACTCTTGAGAATCTTGATAGTGGTCTTATTTTACGTTTCATAGCACCTAACTTGGTGCTAAAAAAATTATAAACACTCGTTAATATAGTTAGTTTGGATTACATGACCTCCTGAGATCATGCATAACAAAGAAGAATGGGATCATTCCCATAACAGCCGCATAAATTCGTAAATTCACACATAAGAAGTCCTGAACAGTTGAAATTGTCTGACAAAGAACAGTTACGAGCTCTAAGTTCAAAAGTGAGCAAATGTCTACTCTGAGTATAGCTGTGTGTCCCAGTAGGAGGTTGGCTTCAGGCTTATTCAATATGTTGTATTGGAGGGAGATGATTTTATGGAGACTGCTGGGAAACAGACACATTGTTTCAAGGGGCACAGTTTTTTTATAGTGCATGCTCTTATCTATCTTCCTGGCAGATGAATAGTTTAGATTTCTAAATGCCAGGCTATTGAGATGTCAAATTTACTCAAACACAAACAGGGTTCCTCAAGCACTCATGGTCATGGGTCATGACCATCAACTGGAACACGTGGTAAACTGCTGATTCTGCTCTAGTCAGTGTGGTTCTCCTGTCTTTGTTCTCTCTAGAGGCCATGGTTTGTAGGCATTGAAGTGGCACCCCGTGTGTATCTGTTGAGTCAATATTAATGTCATCAACAGAAATCATTGTGGTAGTAAACAGAGGGTGACGTGATTCCAAGCAATTGTCAACCTACAATTTTCTAGAACGTTGCAGTTCAAAATTCAGTGTTCCAACTTTGGCAAATGGTCTGTGGCTCCCTGATCACCTCATTTATTTTTTTAAAAAAAATTTATTTACCTTTAATTGAAGGATAATTACTTTTATTATTGTGTTGGTTTCTGCCAAACCTCATTCATTTTAATGTCTCTTTATTACAACACTGTTTAACAATGTGACCTTATGGTTATTTGCCTGAACCTCTTCTCCAACTCTGCTTGAAGTCAAAGGTTGGGTCCAATTCATCACCCTTTGTTTAGTGCATACCTTGGATTTAGTAGAAATCGATACACATTCATTAAATTCCATTTAGCAACTTCAGTGTTTTTCTTTCCTCACCATGTGGCAAGTTTTCATGCTCCATGGTTCAGTGCAGACAGTGTCATTGATGTGATCAAATTCTAAAGCAATCCTCATTCTCAGTATCATATTGTCTGAAAAAAATAATATATGAGTATATATTAGAAGTAAGAGCTTCTCCTTCAAAAGGTTCTGAGTGGCAATATGGCAGGGGGGTAAAGATGACAATTACTTAGGGTTGAATCCAGGCTCTAATATTTATGAGTCATTTCTCCTATAGACTCTGAACTCCCTCATTGCCAAAATGGGGATAATAATGTCAATTGTGTGAGATGACAAGAATGATTAGATTAGATACTTTATATCGAGTGCTTAGGGCTCCCAGGTGGCTCAATGGTAAAGAATCTGCCTGCCAGTGCAGGAGGCTCAAGTTCGATTCTGAGTCGGGAAGATCTCTTGGAAGATGGCATGGCAACCCACTCCAGTATTCTTGCCTGGGAAATCCTATGGACAGAGGAGCCTGGAGGGCTACAGTCCATGGGGCCGCAAAGAGTCGGACACGACTGAAGCAACTGATCAGCCATGAGCACAGTCATATATGTTACTGTGATAACTACCACTCCAGCTACATCTACTACTACAGTGATAAGGGCTGCTACTACTGCTGCTTCTGCTGCTGCTGCTGCTAAGTTGCATCAGTCATGTCTGACTCTGTGCGACCCCAGAGACGGCAGCCCACCAGGCTCCCCCGTCCCTGGGATTCTCCAGGCAAGAACACGGGAGTGGGTTGCCATTTCCTTCTCCAATGCATCAAAGTGAAAAGTGAAAGTGAAGTCACTCAGTCGTGTCTGACTCTTTCCGACCCCATGGACTGTAGCCTACCAGGCTCCTCCATCCATGGGGTTCTCCAGGCAAGAGTACTGGAGTGGGTTGTGCCATTACTGAATACAATTCTAAAGACAGAGACTCACCCTCCAATCACTGCCTTAGCAACAAAGTGCCTTAGACGATGGTCTGGGTCAGAAACAAAGGCTGCATGCCCTTAGAAACAGTCGTGACAGTGCACATTTCCAATTAGCTGTGATTGAGGAACAGGGGAAGAAGAAATCATATTTTTACAAACATAAAGATATAAAGTAAGTTAACTCGTGGTTCCAAGGAGCCCTAGTGTTATCTTGTTTGGTTCAGGAAATGCAATTAGCTTGCCAAGGAAGATTTCATTATCATTGTTCATTGTGATTTAGACTGAGAAATCGAGGGAGGAAGGAGGAAGAAAGGAGTGAGTGACTGAGACAGTCTTGCAGCCTGTGCCTTGCAGGACAGATTTATAAATGCAGCAACAGCCACACTGCCATGCATCTTGCTCTGTAGCAAATACACCAGGACCACTGTAGGCATTTGGTGAAAACACACACACACACACACACACACACACACACACAGTACATCTTATTGACACAAGGGGAAGAAACAAGAGAAGAACTCTCCAGAGTTTTAAAGACATGGACAACTTCATCTAAGAACTCAGGGAGAAACTAGAAATTTCAATTTTTGGTGAGCACCTTATTTGTTCAGCCTCACAAAGTCTATTTTTCTTCCTGACTGATCCCATTTCCAGATAGAATCATCACATGTCCAATTGCTTAAATTGAATACGTGTGACTCACAGCCCTGTTTACATAGTATTCTTTCAGCTCCAGAGACCGAGCTAGTGATTTTGTCATCATCATGGGGACTCGACTAGCCCCCGTCAAACATCCAGGACTCATTTGTTCTCATTAAGAAATAAAATGAGTGACCACCTGTGCCTCTGGCATACATGACTAGGGAAAAGGTATAAAATGGCAGAGAGTTGGGAGAAATGACACAGAGGCTTTCAAAAATAATGGTTTCTGAGCTTTATGAACCTGAACTGTTCCTTTTGTACTTCTTTATCTTGAAATTATTCTATACCCACATCACAGTAATTTCCTCAAAGCCCAGTTCAGATCCAGCACTACCCTGGTCAGAAGTCCTGTCTAGCATTTTGACTGTCAAGAAGTGATTGTCCAGAAGGTGGCATTTGAACTGGCTGCGGCGGTGTGGGTAGGTGTTCTGTAGGGTGGGGCCACGATGCAAATGATCTAGGGGAAATACAGCAGCATGAACAAACAGAGGAGGCAGGAGGAATTTGGGGAATAGCAGATAACTACATTGTTGATGTACAGTTTCTCGGGTCAAAATAATGCTGCAGTGCTAACAAATTTATCTTTCGAGGTCCTTAGATCACATTAGATACAGATAGATGATAGACAGATAGATGGAATAACTAGATTTAAAGAGAAACGGGGGAATAGAGAGGGAAGACAGAGGAAAAGAGAAAGAGACAGAAGGTGGGGGAGAGATAAAATAAGGGTAAGAAATTTAAGACGAGGACTGTCCACAAGCAAATCCAAGATCGTGAGAAACACCTGTGATTCCATGGACACTCACTGCTTTGCCTTTTAATCTGACTTTAATCTGAGACAGGTATTTACAGTTTTTGGAAACTTTGGTTCATATTGGAAAGTACAAAATTCTCTGAATTATTTTCTTTTACTTTTCTAGCCTACCTTTATACAACTGCTGCAGATGTTAAAAAGAATGCGAAAACTTTTGAACTCAATGCAAAAAATTATCTGTTGCATATGAATTTCAGTCCAGTATTAGAGTCTCTGCCCAGGTTCTGTCAAACACCTGCCTGGGGTCCCTCTGACCCCACCCATCTCATTTTTTCCCCAGTTGCCCATCATCACCTACATGTTCAAATCCTCACTTCATCAATCCATGCTTAAATTCATTCAACTTCATCTCTTAAAACTCTCCCCAAATAGCTTAACAGTGACCACACTGGACTCTTTGGAGTTGCTGAAACAAAGCAAACTGGACCTGATTCAGAGCCCTTCACACCTCCGTTTCTTCGTTGCATTTCTATTTCCTTGAACTCGACAGGACTTGCTCTTTCTCTTAATGCAGTTCTCTCAAATGACCTCTCCTAGGGAGACCTGCCCTAATCACACTGGCAAAACAAGCCCCCCCACCAACCCCAGTCACTAACATAAATCACTATCAGATGCCTCCATTATTTTCTTTTAGTTTATTTTTAATCGGAGGATAATCACTTTACACTATTGTGTTGGTTTTCTGCCATGTGTTAGTCACTCAGTCATGTCTGACTCTTTGCAACCCCTATGGACTGTAGCCCGCCAGGCTCCTCTGTCCATGGAATTCTCCAGGCAAGAATACTGCAGTGGGTCGCCATTTCCTTCTCTGGGGGATCTTCCCAACCCAGGGATTGAACCTGAGTCTCATCATCACACTGATTATCTAACTTACATACAGACTACACCATGCAAAATACTGGGCTGGATGAATCACAAGCTGGAATCAAGATTGCCAGGAGAAATACCAGGAACCTCAGATATGCAAATGATATCACTCTAATGGCAGAAAGTCCAGAGGAACTAAAGAGCCTCTTGATGAAGATGAAAGGGGAAAGTGAAAAAAATGGCCTAAAACTCAACCTTCGAAAAACTAAGGTCATGGCATCTGGTTCCATCACTTCATGGCAAGCAGACAAGGAAAGAGTGGAAAAAGTAATAGATTTTATTTACTTGGGCTCCAAAATCACTGCCAATGGTGACTGCACCCATCAAATTAAAAGAGGCTCCTTGGAAGAAAAGCTATGACAAACCTAGACAGTATATTAAAAAGCAGAGATATTACTTTGCTGACAAAAGTGTGTATAGTCCAAAGTATGTTTTTTCCAGTAGTCATGGATGTGAGAGTTGGACTATAAAGAAAGCTGAGCACCAAAGAATTGATGCTTTTGAACTGTGGTGCTGGAGAATACGCCTTCTTGATAGTCCCTAGGACTGGAAGGAGATCAAACTAGTCAATCCTAAAGAAAACCAACCCTGAATATTCATTGGAAGGACTGATGCTGAAACTCCAATACTTTGGCCACCTGATGCAGAGTGCCAGCTCATGGGGAAAGACCTTGATGCTGGGAAAGATTGAGAGCAGGAGGAGAAGCGGGCGACAGAGGATGAGATAGTTGGATGGCACCACTAATTCAATGGACATGAGTTTGAACAACCTCCGGGAGACAATGAAGAACAGGGAAGGCTGTGTGCTGTAGTCCATGAGGTCGCAAAGAGCTAGACATGACTTAGCGACTAAAAAACAACAACTTCCACATTGCAGGCAGATTCTTTTCTGCCTGAGCCACCAGGGAAGCCCAAAGCATCTCAGGTTCCTGCCACACATCAACATGCATCAGGCATAGGTATACATATGTTCCCTCTCTCTTGAACCTCCCTCCCGCTCCCACCGCTACCATCCCACCCTCTAGGTTGTCCCAGAGCACTGGGTTTGCGCTCTCTGTGTCATACAGCTAATTCCCACTGGCTGTCTGGTTTACGTATGGTGATGTGTATGGTTCCATGTTACTCTCTCAGTTCACCCCTGCTGTGTGTTCACAAGTCTGTTCTGCGTATCTGCATCTCTATTCCTACCCTGAAGATAGGTTCGTAGGTATCATCTTTCTAGATTCTCTTAATCTATGCATTGTATCGGTATTTGTTTTTCTCCTTCTGACTTATTTCACTCTGTAGCACCTTTTCATGTGTTTATTAGCTATCTAACTAATGACTTCTTTGGAGAAATGTCTGTTGAGGTGTTCTGCCCATTTTTTGATTGGGTCGTTTATTTTTCTGATACTGAGCTGCATGAGCTGCTTGTATATTTTGGAGATTAATGCTCTGTTTGTTGTTTCATTTGCTATTATTTTCTCTCATTCTAAGGGTTGTCTTTTCACCTTATTTATAGTTTCCTTTGCTGTGCAAAAAGCTTTTAAGTTTAATTAGGTCCCATTTGTTTATTTTTGTTTTTTTATTTCCATTACTCTAGGAGGTGCATCATAGAGCATTTTGCTGTGATTTGTGTCAAAGAGTGTTCTGCCTATGTTTTCCTTGAAGAGTTTTAGAGTTTCTGGCCTTACATTTAGGTCTTTAATCCATTTTGAGTTTATTTTTATGTATAGTGTTAGGAAGTGTTCTAATTCCATTCTTTTACCCATAACTGTCGAGTTTTCCCAGCAGCACTTAGTGAAGAGATCATCTTTTCTCCATTGTATGTTTTTGCTCCCTTGTCAAAAATAAGGTGCCCGTAGGTGCATGGGTTTATCTCTGGGCTTTCTATCCCTCCACTCTTTTAGATGATCTTATTTCTTCTGTTGTCTGCATGCTGCCTATTTTGTAGATAATGATAACGGATTGTAAAGTTTTACAGAAAGGCACAAAACCTTGACAGAGCACCAAAACACTGGCGAGGAGCAAAGATGGAAGCACAGCCACTGAAATGGAGGCTTATTGTAAGACTGCAGTACTCAGAGCAGCATGGCATTACTGCTAGAACAGAGTCACAGACTGGTGGAACCAAACCCCACGCCTGGAAACACACTCACACAAATATGGTTGACTGTGGAAGCTCTGCTTCCAAGGAGGCGGAGCATAGCTGAGCGCAGCAACTTCCGGAAAGAGCATGGAAACAGCACAAAGGAGAGACGAGCTTTACTGTGGATGAACCTGACACGCTGCTCAGCCAGACCCTAAAGGTCACACCACGGTCATAAGTTATGTTGATAGCATGTGCGCTTGATGATTTGATGAAATTGACACTCTACCTTGTGCCCTCGTCCCCAAACCCACAACCCCAGTCTCATTATGAGGAAGACATCAGAAGAATCTCACTGGAAGCATATTCCTCAAAATGCCCGAGCATCAGTTTTCAAACGTGCAAAGGTCATCAAAAGCAAGACAAGACAGAGGGACTGTTACAACCAAGAGGAACCTCAGGAGACATGACTCCTAAATTAATGTGGTACCCCTGATGGGATCCTGGAACAGAAAATAGGTGAAAACTAAGGAGATCGGAATACAGTGTAAACTTCAGTGAATAAGAATGCATGGATGCTACTTCATTAACTGTGATAAGTAGGCCATAGCCATAGAGGATGTTAATCATGGAAGACACTGGGTGTGACACATATGCAAGAACCCTGCATTATGTTTGCAATAATTTAGTCACTCTAAAACTGTTCCCCAATAAAAGTTCATTAAAAGTGGCAAACTCTACAGTGTCTTCCTTTGTGAAATTAATATGGACATAAGAATATTCAGAGCTGTAAGAAGACATCCAAAAATAAACAAAGACAGTTGAAATCATTAGTACCACCCAAGTGATTCGGACTTTCTCACTATTGCAGTCCTTCATTCCATGCTGTGTTTCAGAACTACACAGTCTAGAATGCTAGGTTGCGAATTTTCCCTAAAAGTCTTCATATATGCTCACTCTTCACTGTCTCCACATTTTTCTGTAAATTGCTTCTTGTACCAAGAATAGCCTTCCCTATTAACAGTGAGAAATTAAATTCTACCCATACCTTAATGCCCAGCAAGAAGGCTGCATCATCGTCCAGCCACTTGCCCCTAACCCTCCCATCCAGTCTTCCCAAGCAGTCATCAAGCTCCAGAATTCACAGTAGCTATAAACATTTTTCACGGTATCTTTCACATGGCCCGACTTTTTCCTCATTTTTGTCCATGTCTTATCCTGTCTGTGAAAAATATAATCTTGATTGCAGGACCCAAGGCTGATTCATCTTTCTGTTCTCTCACAGCCCCTTGCACAAAGCAGAGAGTTGTTCAAATGGGGGGTATTCAATAGATTATCTGCTCCATTTATAAAGGAAAAAGCGCAGTTCGATCCTATTAGATTATACAGACAGGCTCCATTGTGTCTTAATTTCTAACCATACAGGATAGCTGGACCCTGAGAGATTAATTTTCTATGAGCAAGGTGATTGATGTCAAAGGGACAAAAAATAAAATCAATGTGGGCTTCACTTCTGTCTTTGACACATGTATTTTCTTGGACCTCTGGACATTAAAGTCTCCCCTGCAAGCTTTGATGCATCACTTCACCACTAATGAAGATCTTCCTCAAACTCTTCTTATTCACACTTCCAGCTTCCCCTGAAAGATCTGAACAAATGCCAGTTGCTTCCTGTTTCAGTTCATCACTCAGGATGCCTGACAGCATCCAATTTGAATGAACGCCACCAGCACGCCCAGACCCTGTATTGCAGCTCACACCCCTTCTTGGCTCATGGCCCATGCCAACACCACTTTGATGATGTGGCTACAACAGAGTCTGTTGAATAGATGTAATCACAAGCTACCCTCCATTTAACAGTCAATCAACTGAGCTGACATGATGCGACGTCCTTTTGGCTAGGTGTTTACATACTTATAACTGTTCACGGCTGTCTGTAAAATTCTTAATCAGGTCAGTGGCTTGTTGGAAACATGTGCAGGGGTTATGTTCCTTGTTCTGCCATCCAAGGTTTAAAAAAGGTCTCATTATTTGTCTACATCAAATCAGACGGAAGTCTGAGCCTATACTTCCCAGGATGACAAGAGATTCAAACTCAGTCATGTTTGAGGATTCCCTTTTTCTGCCAAAAATTGTTGAGTGAAATGAGGGTTTGGGGGTAGATGAGTTTAGAGATAAAATAATTGTCTCTTAAATGCTCCTTATCTGAACTTAGGAGTTGCCTCTAAGGTAGATAGCTTCCCCCTGTTTCTTCTTCTTTTTTTAAAACTGTTTGTTGAAAAAGAGTTGATTTACGGTTTTTCAGGTATATAACAAAGTGATTCAGTTATACATGGAGAAGGGGGCAACAGAGGACGAGATGATTGGATGGCATCAGTGACTCAATGGACATGAGTTTGAGTAAACTCTGGGAAATAGTGAAAGACAGGGAAGCCTGGCATGCTGCAGACCATGGGATTGCAAAGAGTCGGACATGACTGAGTGACTGAACAATATAAATATGTGTATTCTTTTTCATTATGGTTTATTACAAGATATTAAACAGAGTTCCCTGTGGTATACAGGAGGACCTTGTTGTTCACTTGTTATATGTAGTAGTGGGTATCTGTTACTCGCAAATTCCAAATTCAGTGATAGAATTCTCAGCTGCCCCCTGCTTCTTAAATGGGCATCTTTTGGGGTAAATCTCAGTGCTACTAAGTAATAGCTACATGATTTGTAGGGCTCGCTGTGAAAAAGAAAATTCAGGATCTCTTGTTTAAATTTATTAAGAATTTCAAGATTGAGCAGAGTTTTATTTATTAAGTTAAAAAAAACTATGTATATATTTATTTTGGGCTGTGCTGGGTCTTCAGTATTGCGTGTGGGCTTTCTCGCGTTGCAGCAAGCGGGAGCTGCCCTCTTTAGTTGCAGTACACGGGCTGCTCATCGCGTGGCTTCTCTAGTTGTAGAGCACAGGCTCTAGGCACCTGGGCTTCAGGAGGTGCAGCACGCTGGGCTGTAGAGCATGGGCTCAGTCGTTAGGCGTGGACTTACTTGCTCTGAGGCATGTGGGATCTTCCAAGACCAGGGATCAAACCCATGTCCCTTGCAGTGGCGGGTGGATTCTTAACCACTGGATCACCAGGGAAGTCCCAAGAGCAGAGTTTTAAAGCAAGTGCAAGTCCTTGTAAGGATGGGCTTCTTGGAGACTGCACAGATCGTGTTTCCATGAAGCCTGCTTTGCTACCACTGTCCTCTGTGTCAGAACTCTGGGTGGGAGTTCCCTGGTGGTCCAGTGGTTGAAACCCTGTGCTTCGACTGCAGGGGGCATGAGTTTGATCCTTGGTTGGGGAAGGTCCACATACCTCACAGTGTGGCCCTCCTCCCCAAGAAAAAGAGAACCCTGGGTCATCCCTGGTCACCTGATCAGAGTTCCTGTGAGTCTGGCTCCCTAAGGAAATAAGTAGGTTCTTGTTGATTCCAAGGTTCACAAAACCCAACTACTCTTTTCTAAACCTAGGCATTATCCCTTCATTTTGGGAAATTTCCTTCCCTTCCCCCACCCCATTTTTGCAACAGCCATCAGCCCTCCCCTTGGACAATCCAGCTGTTTGTCGTCTTGAACTTTAGGTTGTGAGAGCAAAGCCTCTTAAACTTGCCCTGGAGCATCGGAAGTGGCAGTTCTGTGACAGTGGAGCTCAATGGGGTCCCGCAGCATCACCAGGAAGCTTATTAGAAATGCAGAATCTCATTGTCATACTAAGTGAAGTAAGTCAGAAATAGACAAATATCAGATGATATCACTTATGTGTGGAATATGAAATATGACACAAGTAAAGTTATTTACAAAATGAAAACAGACTCAGACATAGGAAACAAACATGGTGATGGAAGGGGCAGGGGAAGGATCAATTAGGAATTTGGGTTTAGCAGATACTATTATGTATAAAATGGGTAAGCAACAAGGTCCTACTGGATAGCACAGGGAACCGTATTCAATATCCTGTAATAAGCCATATAGAAAATAATATGAAAAAGAATATATATGTATAACTGAATCACTTTCTGTATACTAGAAACTAACACAATATTGTAAATCAACTATACTTCAATTTTTTAAAATTGCATGTAGAATGTCAGACCCCAGCCAGATCTGCTGAATCAGAATAAGCATTTTTATAAGATTCTCAACTTGAGGGCTCAAAGCATTGCTAATTCTTCTTGGATTAGGGAGAGGCAAAAGGATAATTTGTTCTTGTGTTCTTCTACATTAAGATAAACATACAAGCTTGCCGGGGTCCAGCCCCGGTGGATCCAGGGAATTCGAAGGGGAGACGGCTTCGGTGATCAGGATACGATATAATTAAAGATATAAAGAGTGGTTAAATAAGGATAGCTCAGTGAGAAAATTCAGTGGATAAAAGAGGCTGAATAACTTGGTTTACGTGGAAAGCTAATAAAATTCCAAGACAAGGAATTTGCGTCACCTACGTAGGCCGCAGGTGTCCTCCCGTTCTCCCAAAGGAGAGGAGACATTAAGGCCTCCCCGGTCAGATCTTAGAAGCCCAGGCATAATTAGTAGGCTTGACGAGCCTCCATGCTCCAGATGGGAATTCAGCCAGAAGGTGAGAGAAAGAACGACATGGGGAGACCAAGCTTTGGTGAGCAAGACCCACACTTTATTTTCCAAAGTAGTTTTTATACCTTAAGTTGTGCATAGGGAATAATGGGGGAAGGGGTAGAGTCAGCAGTAAGCCAGGCTTTCTTCCTGCAAACTTATCATATGCAAAAGTTTAGGTGATTTACATCATCTTCTGGCCAGGAGGCCTGTTAACATTTTATGACCCTTTTCCAGAAAACTTATTTTTCTATAAAGGTGATTATTCTAAAGTCAGGCGCCACCCTCCGAAAGCATTAGATAAAGTTGCATTCCTATAGGGCAAAGGTGTGGTGGGCTATAACAAGAAAAGAATTAACTCAAGGGTCCAAGGTTACAAACATTAAATCTATTACTTACATTCCTATACTCCAATTATATTAATCAATACACTCCCAGGGACACAGTAGGTAAGGGATATGGAAACTTAGCAGCAAACATTGGGCCAACAAGTGAAAAACCCTTCACCAACACCATTTCTAATCAATCTTTTAACTGCTCAAAGGAATCTGTATTTATGCAGTTTAGAACATCTCATGCCTCTCACAGTTGGGAGGCTCTGAACAATCACATGTGGCCAGAAGAACCTGTTCAGGCAGGCTAGAGGACTTCCAAAGGAGTTTGTAGGTTGAAACACTCTTGTCATGCCCAGGAACTTTATTAACTGGAGCTGTAAGTTAACTCTTTTTCAGAGAGAGGTGGTGGGGGACAGCCCCCCTTAAAGTCAGAGGTGTAGGTGAGAGCACAAAGCAGTAAAGTAGGCAGATTCTGGTTTTGGTGGTAGATGCTCGAGAATTTCCAGGGGGACTCCTGAGGCTCGATCCCGCCTTTGCGTATGCTGAGCCTCCTTCCTCATGACCTTTGCCACGGGCGGAGTTCCTCACGCTGGCTCCCGGCACAAGCTAGTTATCCAGACTAATATTGGTAGCTATAAATTAATTAACAACAGATTCAAGCTTTTGGTATAGAGCAAGAAGTTACGGAGGCTGATTCTTCCAAAGGCCAGGAAGGTAAACTAGGTGCTGGAAGCTGGCTGTGGGTGAGGTGGTAGGGAGTGTTGGCGTGGGAGGCAGGCTGGGGGACACCTTCTCTTCCTTTGCTGCTAACGGGAAGCATCAGGGGTCCAGTGCTGTGGCTCTCCTGATGCTCCAGAGAAGGTGCAAGTTTGAACTTTACTTGAAAGCTGGCAACTAGTACAAAACCTTGAAAACATTTTAAGGGCCAAGTAAAGCACATTTTAAGACATATTTAGGGTGGCAGTGTAATGGCTCATACAGGACTTTATAATACATTTTTTTTCTTTTTAATTTATTTAGTTAACTGTCCAGGTCTTAGTTGCAGCAAGGGGGCTCTCGTTCCCTGACGGGAGATTGAACCCAGGCTCCTGGCATTGGGAGCTCAGAGTCTTAACCAGTGAACCACCAGAGAAGTCCCTGTAATAGTTGGTTTTGCACAGGCATTTGGAAGATAGAGTGAAGCTGCCATCACTCATTGTAATCTTAAATAGATTACATGGCATCCTTTTTCTTTGATTTTTCTCACTCATAAAATCTAACCTACATAAAATCTACAGTCTCAGATTAGAAGAAATGGTATGTGTATGCAAAGAGTTCTGGGTTTCCTGGAGAAGTATCAATAGATTGTTACAAAATTGTCTGCAGTTACACGCTCCTCTCTATATCTATATGCCATATGATGCAGCTTTGCAGTTCATCTCATCAAGAGTTGAAGACTGTTTCTCCCCTTCTTTAATCTGGTTGGGCCTTGTGTTTTGCTTTGCTTATTATTGGGTTGGCCAGAGTTCAATCAGATTTTTCCATAAAGTGTTTTGGGAAAACCCAAACACAGTTTCTGGCCAACTCAATAGAATGAGGTGGAAAGGTGTCAGTTCTGAGCCTAACTTCTTCCTCTTCTGGCGTCTCTTTGCTGCCTGGAGAATAATCAGAATAACCTACTGGAGGCTGAGCCAGCACATGCAGCAGATAAAATCCATCCTAGCTAATGCCTTCTGGCCCCATCAACCCAGCAGCTGATCAAACTGATCCATGAGCTCAGCCAAATAACTCAAAACATTGTGTCATTTTCTTTTGTGTGTGTGTGTGTGTGTCATTTTCTTTGTATTAATCTTATTTTGGTTTTGCTGAACTTCTTGAAACTGTGGGTTTATAATTTTTAGCATGTTAGGGAAAATCTTGACCATTTAATTATTGCATCTCTGAGTCCTCTTCTTCTAGGACTACTGTGTCAGGCCGTCTGCATCCGACACATTTCCTATGCTGTCCTGCCCTTTCTATACTTTTTGGGCATGTATGCTTTAATGTTAATATATATTCTTATCTGTCCGTGAGTTCACTAATTCTGTCTTCTGCTCAGTGTATCTTTCCATCCATGTAGTAGTCTCAGTTATTAGGCAATGTATATATTTTCCAGAATAACCACTTTTATTTTAGAATGCCATTTGATTTGTTCCTATGATTTCACATCTCAGTTGAAATTCTTCATCTTTTCAGCACTTAAAAAATCTATTTTTTTCTAACTTCCTTATGTGACCATTGTAAACTTCCCTATGTACTTCTGTAAAGGTCAGTTTTCATTCCAATCCCAAAGAAAGGCAATGCCAAAGAATGTTCAAACTACCAAACAATCGCACTCATCTCAATACTAGCAAAGTAATGCTCAAAATTCTCCAAGTGAGGCTTCAGCAGTACATGAACCATGAACTTCCAGATGTTCAAGCTGGATTAAGAAAAGGCAGAGGAACCAGAGATCAAATTGCCAACATCCGTTGGATCAGAGAAAAAGCAAAAGAGTTCCAGAAAAATATCTATTTCTGCTTTATTGACTATGCCAAAGCCTTTGACTGTATGGATCACAACAATGTAGAAAATTCTTCAAGAGATGGGAATACCAGACCACCTTACCTACCTCTTGAGAAATCTGTATGCGGTTCAAGAAGCAACAGTTAGAAATGGACATGGACAATGGACTGGTTCCAAATTGGGAAAGGAGTACATCAAGGCTGTATATTGTCACCCTGCTTATTTAACTTATATGCAGAGTACATCATGAGAAATGCTGGACTGGATGAATCACAAGCTGGAATCAAGATTGCTGGGAGAAATATCAATAACCTCAGATAAACAGATGACACCACCCTTATGGCAGAAAGTGAAGAAGAACTAAAGAGCCTCTTGATGAAAGTGGAAGAGAAGAGTGAAAAAGCTGGCTTCAAACACAACATTCAGAAAACTAAGATCATGGCATCTGGTCCCATCACTTCATGGCAAATAGATGGGGAAACAATGGAAACAGTGAGAGACTTTATTTATTTAAAATCATTGCAGATGGTGACTGCAGCCCTTGCTCCTTGGAGGAAAAGTTATGACCAACCTAGACAGCATATTAAAAAGCAGAGACATTACTTTGCCAGCAAAGGTCCGTCTAGTCAAGGCTATGGTTTTTCCAGTAGTCATGTATGGATGTGAGAGCTGGACCATAAAGAAGAACTGATGCTTTTGAACTGTGGCGTTGGAGAAGACTCATGGAAGTCCCTTGGACTGCAAGGAGATCGAACCAGTCCATCCTAAAGGAAATCAGTCCTGAGTATTCATTGGAAGGACTGATGTTGAAGCCCCAATACTCTGGCTACATGATGTGAAGAACTGACTCATTGGAAAAGACCCTGATGGCTGGGAAAGATTGAAGGCAGGGGAGAATGGGACGACAGAGGATGAGATGGTTGGATGGCATCACTGACTCGATGGACATGAGTTTGAGCAAGCTCCGTGAGTTGGTGATGGACAGGGAAGCCTGGCATGCTGCAGTCCAAGGGGTCACAAAGAGTCAGACACGACTGAGCGACTGAACTTAACTGATGTACTTCTGTATCTTATTTATCTTTGCATTTGCTTCTATCTGATGATTCTTTTTTAAAATCTATTTATTTATTTGGCTGCACTGGGTCTTAATTGTGGCACACAGGAGCTGTAGTTGCAGGCTGCAAACTCTTAGTTGTGGCGTGTGGGGTCTAGTCTCCTGACCAGGGATTGAACCTGGGCCCCCTGCATTGAGAGTGCAGAGTCAGCCTCCAGACCACCAGGGAAGTCCCTCTGATTATTCTTTTTTAAAAAATTATTTTTGTGTGCCTTTTTAAAATTTAATTTGGGCACTGTGAATAAAAAATGTAGAGACTGAGGATGATGTTATTTTTTTTTCCCATCAAGGGAAAAATAACGAAGTAAATTTATTTTAGAGTGAATAACTACTAAGATGAAAGCTAGAACATCTGGATTCTGCTCCTGACACTCTCACTGTGAGCTTTCAAAAGTCACCCTCAGGGGCCTCTGCTAACATTAAATGCTCTCTGCCGTCTTGTTAGATGCAAGAGATTACAATTCACTGATTTCCTCCTGTTACAGTGATGTATAAAATCTCATGGAAAGGAGAAGAATGAACAATGTTTAAGCTTAATAATACCTTTCTGAGATGAGAACACTCGAGCCACAAACTTTTATTAACTCGCCTGCAGTTGTAGAAATTACCCAGGGCCTTCAATTCAGCTTCTCTAGTAGACATTTGGGTGTGTCAGGAAAATCGATCAGGACCTCATATTTCAAGAAAATCCTAAATATGGTTAATCTATTGTTTCTCTTAGCCTATAGTATTGGCATTCAGTGAGTGTCTAGTCAGTATTATTTACAGCTGGCATATAAATTTTGTTGTTCGTTCGCTCAGTTGTGCCTGACTCTTTGTGTGACCCCATGGACTGCAGCACGCCAGGCTTCCCTGTACTTCACTCTCTCCCCAAGTTTGCTCAAACTCATGTCCATTGAGTCGATGATGCCATCCAACCAGTCTCATCCTCTATTGTGCTCTTTTCCTCCTGCCTTCAGTCTTTCCCAGCATCAGGGTCTTTTCTAATGGGTCTACTCTTCACCTTAGGTAGTCAAAGTATTGGAGCTTCAGCTTCAGCATCCGTCCTTCCAATGAATATTCAGGGTTGATTTCTTTTAGGATTGACTGGTTTGATCTCCTTGCAGTCCAAGGGACTCTCAAGAGTCTTTTCCAGCATCACAGTTTGAAAGCATCAATTCTTGGGCGCTCAGCCTTCTTTATGGTCCAACTCTCACATTCATACATGACTACTGGACAAACCATAGCTTTGACTAGACAGACCTTTGTTGTCAAGTAATGTGTCTGCTTTTTAATATGCTGTCTAGGTTGGTCATAGCTTTTCTTTCAAGGATCAAGTGTCTTTTAATTTCATGGCTGCAGTCACTATCCACAGTGATCTTGGAGCCCAAGAAAATAAAATCTGTCACTGTTTCCATTTTATCCCGACCTATTTGCCATGAAGTGATGGGACCAGATACCATGATCATACTTGTTTGCATGTTGAGTTTTAAGCGAGCTTTTCATGCTCCTCTTTCACCTTCATCAAGAGGCTCTTCAGTTCCTCTTCGCTTTCTGCTATTAGTGTGGTGTCATCTGCATGTCTGAGGTTATTGATATTTCTCCTGGCAATCTTGATTCCAGCTTGTGCTTCATCCAGCCTGGCATTTTGCATGATGTACTCTGCATTTAAGTTAAATAGGTAGGGTGACAATATATAGCCTTGATATACTCTTTTTCCCAATTTTTGAAACAGTCTCTTGTGGATGAAATGTTACTTGAACCTAACTAAGCTTCCCTGGTGACTCAGATAGTAATAAATCAGCCTGCAATGCAAGAGACCCAGGTTTGATCTCTGGGTCAGGGAGATCTGCTGGAGAACGGAATAGATGCCTACTCTAGTATTTTTGCCTGGAGAATTCTATGGACAGAGGAGCCTGGTGGACTTCAGTCCATGAGGTTGCAGAGTTGGACACGACTGAGTGACTACCACTTTGATTTCACTTTTCACAAACACCAAAATACCAAAATTACCCAAATGTCCAAAACATTCTGAGAAATTTGATTTGACTTATCTTGGCAAATAATCCACAACTTGAGATCTCTCTCCCTCCTTCTCCCTCACTGCCCTTTTCCCACTCTCTCTCCTCCTATCTCTCTCTCTCTCTCTCTCTCTCTCTCACACACACACACAAACACTTCTTTGACTAATATAGCTTTAGTTCTGCTTTCTCTGCCAGGAAAGTCATACACCCAAATAGCTGTATTCAGATGAACCCATTAACATTTCTCCTGAGAGGGAAAAAGAAAGTTAGCAACGCTCATGGATGAACTATCAAAGCTTCCAAACATTTATCCTCTACTGCACTGTAATGTCTATAAGAAAACAAATGTAGGCTATTTCTCAGTTACTAAGACTCACCAAACTTAGAGCTAAAGTGATAAAATGACAACCAAAAAACACCTTTTCCTGTGTGTCTTCAAATAATGTTTACCTTGAAATCTCATGCTTTCAGGAAAATACAGAGAGTCTGTTTTGCAAACAGGTCTTTAACCATATATTTTTTTGTGTCGTTTTTACATTGCTTTCCTATTTCATATTTCAGATCAATTTGAAGCTTCTTATATAAATATACCCTTTCCATTCTTCACCCTCTTCCTCCCATTATGAAGCCTAGTCTAAATTTAATATTATTCACATGCATATTTTATTGCACATCTAAAAATTATGCTTTATCCATATTCATTAACCATACACAGTATTATTGTGAATGTTTTTGCGTTTATTTAAGTATTATATTTTAAGCATTTCTTTTCTCCTTTCATGTTTGTCCGTGATTTGTCTCTGAGATTTTCTCATGCTGAGATGTGTGGCTTTAGTTCATTCATCATTACCATTGTCCCTGACCCCTTTGTATGAATGCATCCATCCATTCTAGTAGGCATTCAGGCTGATCCCAATCTTTCTCTTTTTTTAAAAAACTGACATTAGTCATTCTTGTGTGTTCTTGTTTACCTATGCATAGGGTACTCTGGGCCATTTTTCTACAAGTGGTATTTTTGTATGCTAGATAGACTTATTTCCAACTTTACTACATAATGTTCCTTTTTTTTAATCAAAGTGATTGTTCTGGCTTACATAGCAGTCCCACCCTCCACCCCCAGTTGTGGAAAAGAGCTTCTCATTCTCACCTAATATTTAACTGCTGCTCCATTTGTTCACTGTTGCTTGTGTCTATTCACTTCAGTTGCTCCTCAGTTCAGTTCAGTTCAGTTGTTCAGTCATTCTGACTCTTTGTGACCCTATAGACTGCAGCACGCCAGGCTTCCCTGTCCATCACCAACTCCCAGAGGTTGCTCAAACTCATGTCCATTGAGTCGGTGATGCCATCCAACCATCTCATCTTACGTTGTCCCCTTCTCCTCCTGTCTTCAATCTTTCCCAGCATCAGGGTCTTTTCCAGTGAGTCAGTTCTTCCCATCTAGTGGCCAAAGTACTGGGGCTTCAGCTTCAGCATCAGTCCTTCCAATGAATATTCAGGGTTGGTTTCCTTTAGGATGGACTGGTTTGATCTCCTTGCAGTCCAAGGGACTCTCAAGAGTCTTTTCCAACACCATAGTTCAAAAGCATCTATTCTTTGGTGCTCAGCTTTCTTTATGGTCCAACTTTCACATCTGTACATTACTACTGGAATTACCATAGCTTTGACTAGATGGACCTTTGTAGGCAAAGTAATGTCTCTGTTTTTCAATATGCTGTCTAAGTTGGTCATAGCCTTTCTTCCAAGGAGTAAGCAGCTTTTCATTTCATGGCTGCAGTCACCATCTGCAGTGATTTTGGAGCCCAGGAAAATAAAGTCTGTCATTGTTTCCCCATCTATTTGCATTGAAGTGATGGGACTGGGTGCTATGATCTTAGTTTTCTGAATGTTGTATTTTAAGCCAACTTTTTCACTCCCCTCTTTCACTTTCATCAAGAGGTTCTTTAATTCCTGT
>NW_011494615.1:5368837-5372728 GCF_000754665.1 Bison bison bison
TTGTGCTTCCTCCAGCCTAGCGTTTCTCATGATGTACTCTGCATATAAGTTAAATAAGCAGGGTGACAATATACAGCCTTGACGTACTGCTTTCCCAATTTGGAACTAGTCCATTGTTCCATATCCCTTTCTAACTGTTTCTTCTTGACCCGCATACAGATTTCTCAGAAGACAGGTAATTTGGTTGGTATTCCCATTTCTTGAAGAATTTTCCAGAGTTTGCTTTGATCCACACAGTCCATGCTTTTAGCATAGTCAGTGAAGCAGAAGTAGATGTCCAGAACTCTCTTGCTTTTTCTATTATCCAACAGATGTTGACGATTTGATCTCTGGTTCCTCTGCCTTTTCTAAATCCAGCTTGAACATCCTGAAGTTATTGGTTCACATACTGTTGCTTATGTGGTGGAAAGTAAAATAGTATATGGAATTTTAAATTTATTTCCTGAACACTAGTTATATTGAGCCTTTATTTCAATATGTGTATCGAACCATTTAGGTTTACTCTTCCGTGAATTGATTGTTCAGTTCAGTTCTTTGTTTTTACATTGGGCTGTATGTCTTTTTTTGTAGCTTTATAAGCGTTCTTTATGCATTTTGAATGTGTACAGTATCTTTTAGTCAGTAGCTTCTCCTTTCACCTTGTCATGGTCACATTTCTTTGGAGTCATCTTGAATTTTATGGTGATCAAATTTACTAGTACTTTTTATTTATTGTGACTTTTGTATCTTCGTTTAAAAAATCAATATATAACCTGAGGACATGAGATGTTCTTCTGTAGCTTCTCCTAATATCTTACAGCTTTGTATTTTGTATTTAGAATTTTTCAGCTTTACTGAGGTATAATTGAATAATAAAACTACAAGATAAAGTATCAGCATGGTGATTTGATATGTGTATCCGTAGTGAAAGATGGTTCCTTGACAAGGTAATTAATATATCCATCACTTACCTCATTTAGGATTTTCAGCTACTTTAATGTTGTTTCTCTATGTTTTGTGAGATAAAATATTTTATTTTTTCATAGAGACTACATATTAACTCATTCCTATCATTGAATAAAGTATCATTTCCCCACAGTTAGTGTGTCATTATCTTTATTTGTGGATGTCTTTGGGTCTAGGCCCTTTATTTTATTCCGAGGGATATATTAATTTATTGGTGTGTTAAAACCATGAAATGTTAACTGTGTATCTTTATAAAATGCCTTGATATTTATTTGGGCAGCATCCTCATCTTGCTCCTCCACATGTATTTGATGGTCTTAGCTGTTTGCTGTTCCATGTGAACTTTAGGATAGACTTTTGAAATTCCTTTAAAATAGGTTGAACATTGTTTATAATAAGTTTGAGTTGTTTAATATGTGGAGAATTGATGTAGTGAGTCTGCTAGGCTGCCATAGTAAAATACGACCTACGAGGTGGTTTAAGCCACAGAATTTTATTTTCTCATAGCTCTGAAGCCTTCCAGCCTAAGATCAAGATGTCAGCAGGCTTGGTTTCTTCTCACGAGATCGCACATGTACATGTTGCTGGGTTGCATTTGTTAATGTTGTTCAGTCGCTAAGTCGTGCCCAACTCCTCTGTCCATGGAGTTTTCCAGGCAAGAATACTGGATTGGGTTGCCATTTTCTCCTCCAGGGGATCTTCCTGACCCAGCCATCAAACCCACATCTCCTGCATTGCAGGAGGATTCTTTATCACTGAGCCACTAGGAAAGCCCTGCATTTGTTAATATTTAATTGCAAATATTTTGCATCTGCTTTCAAGAATGAGTTTGAACTATGATTTGACTGTCTTTATTCTTTCCTTGTTTTGTTCTGATTTCATGGCTTTAGCACTTATCTGCTGTTTTGGGGGTAGCCTTAAGAAAAATCTAATAGAACACATATAAAGTGGCTTAGTGGGACTCCCTTGTAAACATTTCTGAGACTGGTATTTGGGGATTAGAATATCTTTACTGCAGATTATTTTAATCTGTTAGGTTATTCAGGTTGTGAGTTTACTTTTTGTCATTCTTGGTAATCAATATCTTGTAATATGGTATCCATTTTTCAAATTTATTGGCATAAAGTTGTTCATAGCATCCATACTATTTTTTTTGTTTATAATTAGGCCCCATTTTTCCTTTCTAATATTGTTGTTGTTATTGTTTGTGTTTATTTGGCTCTGCCAGGTCTCACTTGTGACATGTGGGACCTTTGACCTCTGTTGCGGCATGTGGGATCTTGAGTTGTGGAACGTGGGATCTAGTTCCCCAACCTGGGTCGAACCCAAGGCCCCTTGCATTGGGAACATGGAGTCTTAGCCACTTTACCACTGGGGAAGTTTCCCTTTTTCATAGTGTTTTTCTTTCTCTTTCCATCATTCATCCCATCAGAGTAACAACATTTCCATTCCACTTTTATTTATTCTCAGTCGCAGGAAGGACCCAGTGTCCATCGAAGGCTTGCATCTCCTTTTCCATACTGTGGACTTCTTGCTGTTAAGTGGTCCCCAGCCAGGCCCACGTTTCTCAGACTTTCCACGCAATGAAGTGCATCCACATGCACAGAGGGATATGTCCCTTCTCACACTTCTTATCCACTGACTGGATGCAGAGGACTTAGCCATACAGAAGGTTGACTTCTCAAGCTAAAAGGACTCCGGGTCCCTCTGTACAACAGCCAGAGGAATGCACTTCTCATGTTTCTGACAGTGGGGACTCTAAAAATTATGACTACCTTTCCACCAAGGCCAACATGCTGCCCAAGACCTTCATGAGCTCAGCAGAGATGCTAAAGTAGGCTTGCTCTCTAGACGTGTGGGTCTCTGACAGAGACTTTGACTTGAGAACTCTCTATAGGTCTTGCTGCAACTTTCTTGAGTTGCTCTGAATTCTAAGCCTTTTTCTCTCTCCTGCACAGGTGTCAGACTTGCATCAGGTCAAATGACTCTGATGGCTTTCTGCAGCTCCCTATACATTTCTCCTTATTGGATTTTCCTCCTACGTCTTTAAAAAGTCTAATTCCATCTTGGCATATGCTTTTCAGAGACTTGAACTAATACAGATGGTGCCAAGAGTGGATATAAGATGCCATCCTGAGTTCCTTGGCATGTGGTGGCCTTGCTGAATATTGCATTGGTGGTGAAGGGGTCAAGCGTCATTATGGGGAAGATGCCCTTGTGGGGATGAAAGTTCAAGCGTATGAAAGGCACTAGGAGAAAATGTCTACAGGGCAGCAGAGAGGTGAGGTGGCTAGAGGTACTGCTAAGTGGTATCTTCACCCTGCAAGGAGGCTAACAAAGAACCAAAGACCATTCACAAGTCTTAAGGATGAGAGCCAGAGGGCCTCTCTGGGAGTGCATAAAAAGGCTTCCAACTTCTGCAGTAGGAGAGGGGACACAGCTGAGCAGCAAACATAAAACCTCATAATTTCAGAGCTCCAGAGATACTGAATGTTCAGTTGAATAGGTCTGCAATGCTATAGTCTCTGGATGAGAAAACCAGAAACCCTGGAATGTGGCATAGGGGTGTCCTGATAGAAGGGCCAGGGGATGTTGGTTCTGCAGGCCCCTCTGAACCTTTGGAGGGCGTGGAAGTGGCTCCTCCCCAGCACTTGGCTGGGAATCTCCATGGGATCCCTTCTCCCCCTCAGCAGATGCCCTCTCTTCCTATCCTTGCTGGTAGGCTGATAACTAGTGTTAAATCCCTATGTACACTGGCTGGAAAATCGCTGGTCCTGATAAGGGAGGGAAGAGATGATGAAAGAAAGAAATAGCAATGATTAGAAAACTGTACAAGTGAGACCCAGACGTTAGTTTCTGAGGGTGCTTGATCGTGGAGCTAGGATCAAAAGCAAGGCTCCTGACCTCAGGTAAAGGATGCTTTTATCTGCCCTGTGCTGCACATGC
>NW_011494615.1:5372964-5406885 GCF_000754665.1 Bison bison bison
CTTATACACGTGTGTGTGTGTGTGTGTGTGTGTGTAAAATACCCTAGGATGCTGACACAGAGTGGATTTTGAACAACTAGAGCCTTCTAGGTTCTCCTTGCCTCTTTCATGGATATTCCATTTACAAGTCTACATTTTTGCATAAAAAACAGAATACAGACATCATAGTCCTTGGGCACCGTGCAGATCCTTCATTAATGGAAGGTAAGCTAGCTGAGCCTGAGAAATCTCCAGAGAGGATGGCGTGTGGCCACAGTAAAGCAATAAATCATAAAACCATCTTCCAGCAGCCTCAGCTGCAAGTGTTTTTGTTTTTTTTTTTTTTAATCTACTCTTTTAAACAACTCTTTTTAACAGCGTCTCACTGTTTCTCCCTTAGGAAATTATTTCATTGTATAATTGCCCTTGCTTCCAGTGAAATTTTTCTTAATGTCCAATTCAAATTGCTGCATTTTTCAGTCTCAGGCCATTGCTCTCTATTACATTACCATTAAGCACTTTAAGTAACTCCTCTCTCTTTTGAAAAGGATGAAATTGGCTCTTGAGTTTCATTGGAAAGTGTGGCCTCCTCCTTGTAGACAAATTTTAAGCACTTGAAAAAGATAGGTGATTGTCTTATTTCTTAAAAAAATTTTTTTTCTGTTTTCAATAAGCTTAGAAACAATTCATGGGACAGATATATATGATTCAGATGGCACTATATACTTGATGTTTCTTCCAATCACCCTGTAATAGAAGGGTGTGTTTGTGCTTAGTCATGTCCGACTCTTGCGACCCCATGGACTGTAGCCTGCCAGGCTCCTCCGTCCATGGGATTGTCCAGCCAAGAATACTGGAGTGGGTTGCCATTTGCTTCTCCAGTGAGCTGAGGTATTTGATGTAAAAGGGAGATGACATCTGTGCACAGACAGCAGTGCCTACTGACTTACTTGCTGGAGAACCCAGGAGAAGCAGCTGCAAACTCTGTATGCAAAGAAATCCAATTAGAAGAAGGTGGGAGTCTTATGATAGCATTATGGCAACACAAACAGCAGTGGTTTCCAAGCTGTTAACACAATAAAACCCTCTGGGGTACAGAGGGAGCAGTAAGGCCCTATGTCATCCCCACATTTAACCAGATCTGTTTTATTCGACCATTCCTATGGGGATGTTGGATCTCTTAACAAGAAACATGATTCAAAACCTCACAATAGGGACTTCCCTGGTTGCCCACTGGTTTAAACTCTTTGCTTCCAGTGCAAGGGGTGTGGGTTTGATCCCTAGTTGGGGAACTAAGATCCCACATGCTGCACAACATGGCCAACCTTCCCCATCAAAGTTCACAATAAGCTCTCCTATTTTTAATTCCAGGACCTCTATATTCTGTGTCCTCTTCTTCTCTACCCCCACATGAGCACCCCCCCGCCGCCACCCCCGCCATCCCCTGTTTGCACCAGACTCTGAAGAAGTGAGGTCTTGAACATTCAAAAAGCAACTCTTTTCCAACAGGATGCTATCTAGCCCAATCAGTCTGACCAGTGCATCAGCGGTATACACATTATCATGAATGCCTGATGTGTTTGCTCCTTGACTGTTCATCAAATCCCGGGTTCAAGGCTCACCCCTCTTCAGATTTACGTCTCCTCCTGTTTGCTCAGTATCTGACTTCCTCTCCTCCTGTAACAACAGTGAGAGGAATATGGAATAAAGCAGTGAAACAAAACAAATCAAATAATAAACTTGAATGTCAAAGCACTCACTGCACATCTGCAGTCAGGGGGCTGGTTATTATTGTCTGAGCAGAAGCAGCCTCGTGCCCAGTAGATGACCCGGTTCTCTGTTAGGACATCAATCAGGAGGTGATTTTCCTCCATGGAAGAATAGTATCAGATGCCTCTCCCCGTCAACGTGTGCACAATGCTGGGAGCAACAGAGAGCCCAGTTCCAGGAGTGAAAAGCTCTTGCCACTGATGACATGTAATAGGGGTAAATCTACTTTGGAAGGAGAAGATTGGAGGTTGCAAAACTTCACAGAAGGCAACTTGAACTTAAAACAGACACTACAGCTGAGGACTACTGGAAAATAATGTCAAAGCCCTAATGAAAACAGCTTTCTCAGTAAAGAGGGTTTTAGACAGAATAATAGGGGAGGAAGCAAATATTTTTGGTCCTGTATAGAAGAAGTGGCATCCGGCAAAGTACAGAAAAAAAAACAAACACTGTTTTGTGAGCCAGAATGGATAAATGTCTCACCAGTTTTATTCTGTTTTGTCTTTTAACAAGAGCGACTAGGCAGTTGATATCTGTTGTTGCTGCATATTGGCGGTTGATACAAGATACATCGTGATGGAGACTTGGCAGCCCCCCTGTGCTGTTTCAGTTTTCTCTTCAGTCTCATTTACCTTAAAAGGTTGTAGGAACTGTGCCTTGTGATGCAGCTTAAGACAGTGCACTTAGGTACAGAAGCTTCTGTCCATGAGGGAAGAAGGAAATACGTAGCACTAAAGCTTTGCTGCCCATAAAAACAGAATTGCTAAGACTTAAGATCTAGGACTCATTTCTGACTGAGCCCAACAATGCTGATGCTCACTGTTGCTCAGCACCCGATCATCACTATTACTGTGTTCATCTCTGGTTTCTGAAGGAAGATCCTTTTCAAGTCTCATCCATACCACTTGCTGAGGCCCATGCTTCTTTATGAACCATGGCTGAGATCACATGACTTGTCATTCCCAAATCTTCAGGAGCCTCTGGTTGCCTGTTAATTCTTGACCTGCTTTCAAGATCACCCCAGCCAGGCCCTCTGTCAATTTCCCATTATTCAGTCTCTCCTTTTCTTCTGTGCTTCACCTCCCACTCCAGCCAACCTATACAGGAAGTCCCCAACACGCAAACCTTCAAGTTGTGAACTTTCAGAGATGTGAATGTGCTTCTGGTTCTAGCAAGGAGCCAGAACCCATGCCATCAACATCAGGCATGAGTGAAATTGCAGTCTGCTCTCCATCTTCTGTTGCTGACAGTCCTTCCGCTCTGCCATCTCCCACCTGCTCTCCCTCCTCCCGTCGGTAACTTCTTGCCTGTTCACTTGATACCAGCCCCTGTATGCCAGCTTTTGTACTACACTGCTGTACTTTTCAAGATACTGGACTGTAAGATTAAAAATGTTTATTTATTTATTTTTTTGTGTGTGTGTCATTTGTGTGAAAAGTAGTATAAACCTATTACAGTACACTACTATATAGCTGATTGTGTTAGTTGGGGACCTAAGCTAACTGTTGGCCTTACAAACAATTTAGACTTACGAATGCACTCTTAGAACAGAACTTATTTGTCTGTAGGGGACTTACTGTAGTTCATCTTTTTCTTCCTTTTTCTCTCCCTAGGCATTTCTCCTGGCTAGGCTGGGGCTCACCCACACTAAAGTTTGCAGGCTCAAATTCCATCTGTTCAACAGGGCCCTGGTCAAAAGCCTCATAAAACCACAGCCAGAAGCCACCCGTTCCTTCTCCAGAATCCCATTTTAATGTGTCTTATATTTAAAATAAAAGACCTATGACTAGCTTCCTATATTTTTAGTTAGTTATTTGGTATAATTTATTCTGAAAACTCACAAAGTTCCTAAAGGCACAGGCTCCACAGACTGTGGTACAAGGTCTTGAAATGAATAAGAAGGCATCAATGCTTGGATGCATAAATCAGTCTTGTTCTCTTTTACACTCACATAGAGATCTGAAAGATCATTTGGAATAACTATATCTACATAGCTGTATGACTGTTACTACCATGTTAGACATAAATAGAAATATGAAGTCCTTTAATATTAAGAATTGAAAAGTCCAGAAATATTGGTGCCAAGGCTTACCTTTCAGCTCATGTGTTCAAGGAGTAAATAATGCACTCCAGGGGCAGTTACCCAAAGATGTCACAGCTGGAAGTGAGGTTGTAGTATTATTACATTTACCTTTTATAATAGTCTAATATGGTATCTATAGAAATAAAATAACCGTGTTTGTACTCTTGGTTTCAGATGCCTTAATATAATTAAAAATATATGTACCTCATAATATTAGTCTCTTGATATATTCTGTGAAGAGGACATTTCGTTCAAATATGTTTGAGAAAATATGCAAATTATGCTTCCCTGTTATATCATAAAGGTTTCCAGAAATCAGATAGCTTTTTAAAAGATTATTTGGCCTTCATTAACCTTTTCTTCCAATTATAATTGTCCTGGGAACAGTCAGGTTTAATCTAACAACTATAAATATCCCAAGGAAAAAGTCTTCTATGGAAAGAAAATGTTTTAGAAAAACTGTTGTAAGATATTGCTTGGATTTTAAAGTGTGCAAGATGTGGTTGGACTCCACCTTTAGGGTGAGGTATGTGCAGTTCTTTGATTGTTTTTGGCCTGGGAATGATGAGTTTGCCCATGAGGGCACCCCGGTGCTGGTGAGGGTGGGCATGCCCCTCTGTCCTGGATGTGCCCGTGTATGCAGAATACAGGCAGCTGGGGGACAGGCGCATGGAAGCGGCCTCCCGTGCCAACCGCCGGCAAAAGTGGAGGCTGAGTCCAAGCACTCACTTACTTTGATGGCAAAAGTGGAGGCTGAGTCCAAGCGCTCACTTACTTTGACGGCAAAAGTGGAGGCTGAGTCCAAGCACTCACTTACTTTGACGGCAAAAGCTGTTTCTGCTGCCACTCTCCTTCCCGGTTGTGCCTGCTTTGTCCTTCTTCTCGAGAAGCTGCTCTGGCTCATATGCACTCCACTTTCCCCCTGTATTTTGGCTGCAGCACGCGGCACGGGTGATCTTACTTCCCCCACCAGGGATTGAACCCATGCTCCCTGTGGTGGAAGTGCAGCGTCCTAACCAGTGGACCACCAGGCACGTCCCTACCCCAGCTGTTTTGTTTTGTGATTTATGACTTAGCCTCCAGCTATATTTATAATTAATTACATAATTCCATTTCCATAATGTTATGTAACACACGGTCTTATCCTACTCCACGTGCTGGGGAATGATATTAAAACAATAAAATGGCTGAAATTCATTGGTATCCTAGTTAGAACATTCAGTTCTAACCATCACAGGATAACCAAATGTATGAAAAAACTTACAAGAGTAAATCTGTGGGCATGAAATGTATTTGTAGTCTTACTTGGAATTGTGTCACTAATTAGGATATAATCAAGTATGCAGTAAAAGTTTGCTGAATAAATGAATGCATGAGTCAGTTGTGTTCTCTTTTACTTTCACATGGAGAATCATCAGAGATGACTGTATATTTATTTACATATGTATCTATATAAGTTTATAGACATATATATAATTTCCAAATGTGATTGTAATACAATTTTAATCAATGTGAAAACAATTGAATGTTCTCCTGACAGTAAATTAAATTCTGGAAGTGCTTCACTAATAAAACTGTCTCCCTACGCAGCCATCTCGAATATTCAAATGTAAAGTAAGTTTAACGTGATATTAGGAATAAAGTAATACTGGATACAAGCATTTAGTGAAAGGAAGGAAGATGGCTCAGCTATAAACAGTAAGTAAAGGGATTTGCTATGCAATAAAAGTCAAATGTCTAAATATGAGAGTGAAACATTTGGAAAAGAATGGCCAACAACAACAAAGATCTATCTGTCTTTACACTTAGCATGATGTAGGCTTCAAATCCATGGGAAAGAAGGCTCAGTAATTCTAAGACTCATTAAAGAAGTGCTTCAAATTTCTCAGAATAGTATGGAAAAAAAAAAAAAAACATTCAGCCTATATTTGGATCCTTGGGTTTGGGATCACTGCCAGGGTCACAGGGCTCCATGGAAAATGTATTTCAAAAATGAGTCCATATTGGTCAGCTGCCTCCTTCCATTAGGGGAAAATACTAATTTGGCGAACAGTTTGCTTCTTCTCAGAGCAGCTCTTGGTTTAAAAGCTACTCAACCTATTGGTTTAATGGCTCAATTTAAAAATGCAACATCCCTTTTTCTTAGAACATTTGTCATAGTTCTGGTTTACTTATGATGAAGTCAGTAGACTGAGAAGTGGGGAAATGGAACAGACTTCACGAGGAATGAAGGTGATGATGGTATGTGTGAAATTCCCTTTTAAAGGAAAATTAATGTAAAATTAAGGAGCAGTAATCACCGACTCAATGGACACGGGTTTGGGTGGAGTCCGGGAGTTGGCGATGGACAGGGAGGCCTGGCGTGCTGCGGTTCATGGGGTCAGAAGGAGTCGGACACAACTGAGCGACTGAACTCAATCTGGAAGGTGGTTTGCATCTGGCTGCCTAACTCCATCTCCAGCTAAAGGACATGGACATGAAAAAATCTAATATACAGAATGTGGTAATGTGAAAAATAATGGGAATTACCCATACATACTTTCCAAATCCTTCTCACTGGCAAGTGTTTTTTAGGTATAGAGTTAACAGAACTGTTAGTCATTGTACGTCTATAGTGAAGTGAAAGCTGTGGGGTTTTATTCTCTCATTAAATACCCCCTGGAAGGGCCAGAGATGATACTCAGATGTTACTTTTCAAAGGTTGTCATAAATGGTCTTACCTGCAGAATCCACAGGGAGGTAAACATTTTGAGATTATACAGGAACAGCCTTTTCGATGTTTTTGTGTGTGTGTGTGTGACTGTTTTGCATCTTGGTAACCAAATGCTTGCTTTATTTTGCCTTGTTTTAAATCATTAGGACAAGCATCAGCACCTTTGAGTTTCTGACTTACTGTCAATACATGTGGTACTTTTCACTATGTGACCCAACATAATGGGTGAAGTTAGACTGGGCTGGTTTCTTTTCTTTCTTTCTGAGTGTGTTGGGTCTTCGTTGCTGAGCACAGGCTTTCTCTCGTTGCGGAGAGCAGGTTTCTCACTGTGGTGGCTTCTCTTCCGGCACACGGGCTCCAGGGCGTGCAGGCTCAGTAGCTGTGGCACACGGGTTCAGTTGCCCCCTGGCATGTGGCATCCTCCTGGACCAGGGACTGAACTTGTGTTCCCTGCATTGGCAGGTGGGTTCTCAACCACTGGGCCACGCAGGGAAGTCCTAGATTGTGCCTCTTTTAATTTCCCTCTAAGCAAAGATTCCTTGTTTCCCAGGTGGTGGACGGAATCTGAATGGAGCTGGCACAGGGTTTAGCACAGGATTTGGTATAGAGCTGCTGTTCGCGGATTTTCCCAGCTGGTGAAGTACAGCTACACGCATTCAGTGGGCCTAAACTAAAGGCCAGGTGTGTGCGTTTCAAAAATGTATGTTCAATGAGTGGATATGCCACATGCCATTTATTTCCAGGAGCCAGCCCTGTGGTATTCACGACAAGAAACTGCAGTTGGTGCCGTGTTTGCCTACTAGTGTGATACCAGTTCATCTACAAACACCCAGAATATCTTTTCTGTGAATTATTTATAAAGTAGTGCTTGAAGGGGATAAAAGCAACACAAGCCAACACACAGGGGAACAGAGAGTGAAAGAAACTGGTGGTAAAAACATGACCTTCCTCCATAAGGTCAAATAGTTTTATTTCGATTAAACACTACAATACAGTATATATCCATTAAAAAAAGAAAACTCTATTGTGTATATAAATTATTCCTTCCATTCATCGATTCTTTTCTTTTCCATTACAGCTTTGGTACAATGTGATTGCAGTATATAATTTTTTTTAAATACTTCTTAGCATCACAAACTCAACACAAAGTACAAAACTAAGAATCCAAATTAGGGATAGTATCGTCTACACAGTGGTATTCAGTGGTAGGAGAAAATCTTACCTTGATGAATTCATGTCACTAGCTAAGCTAGAAAGGCATACCTAGCGGACATGATGGAAATATGCACCATTAACCAGCTAACGTGTGGATTAGTCTTTTTTTTTTTACAGAATACCAGCAGCAGTCATTTGGGTGTGGAGTGAATACTTAAGTCCTCAGCAAGTTTGCCCACCTGGCTCCTCCTCCCGCAAAGGGCCACGGTAGTGTCGGAAGACACGGGCCACAGCCGGAGCGCTCAGAACTTGACCTGCCATCCGGCGTTGCTCATGCTGGCACAGTTGGTCCTGCAGCTGGCCGACACCACGGGGACAGTGCTGGAGGGGCAGGGCGGGCCCACCAGCCTAAGGTTGTTCTGAGGGGTCGGCGGTGTGACGTTACAGTACACGGGCATCCCGGCGGCTGGGAGGGAGCCTTGGCCGGCCTGGGTAGGTAGCATGAGTGGCTGTTGGTATGACTGCTGGGGCAGTCCTTGAGAACCCTGGGTCATTGGCACCTGTGTGGAGACACAAGACACGTCCCTGTATGAGGAGAGCCTTCCGGGGTGTCCCGCAAGCTACGGTCGTGTCATCAAAAACAGTCACACTTTGGGATTGGAGCCCCAGCTCTGCCTTTTATCAGCTGTTTCACACTGGGCAAACCATTTAACCGCCCTGATTTTCTGATTCCACATGCATAATGACACCTCCTTCAAAGTGGCCCCTGAAATCGAGCCTCCGGAGGATGCAACAGCACTTGGGCCGTGTCTGGTGAGAAGTAAATGCTCAGAAAGTGTTAGCTTTGAGCCTCTTTCCTTCCCCTTTCCTGGCTCTCCAGGGACTGCCGTGTGGACCACCCCCCCTCTCTGGATTTCTCTCTGTTTTGGAAAGCCACACTCCCATTCTGGTTTTATGCAAAGTGGCCTGGAGCCACTGATAATAACAGAGGCTCTTGTCCTACGAACCTACCTTACTCTCAACTTGCAACTTTCAAGAACATTTCATATTGAGTTGGCAGTAGAGACCGGTGCAACGTGAACAAGGATGGTCAAGGCAGGAAGACTGAGGAGAGGGTCTCTAGGGCCAGAGGTCCTTGGTGCAGCTAAGCTGAATGATTAACATACTTCACCAACCCTTCACTTTCCCTCTCAGTGATTTCAGAATATACATTACAGAAGGGGGTGTGACACTTTAAATACTCAATGTGAGTTTAGTCTGGAAAATGCAACTGTCAGGTCCAATAAATACCCTTTAGATCAATCTGAGATGCCATTTAAAAAGCTTTATAAGTTAAATTTGTGGTGAAATGAAGTTTCTTTGGCTGTGATCAAAACAAACAAAAATTTGTCACGAGGACTGTCTCTCATTAAGTACCATTTCAACAGAATGTCTAGAGGTCTTCATGAACAGAACTTGAAAGAATTTTCCTTCCTGAATAGAAAGTTTATATGGAACCAGACTTAGAAGGGCATTCAAAAGCCATTTGTGTTATAGAAATGTACATTTTCTGTTTTCTATTTGTCTAGTGTAATCTTGACTCAAAATCATCAACACGACGGCACCTAGCACCCCCTACCACCTAGCCAACCATCTGAGACGGGGACACACCCACAGCCTGTACTTCGGCAAGTTCTGCTTTCAAAGCACTGTTTCCCAAGCTCCAGACACGCACCTGGTAATTAGACACGGTTGGGTAGGAGACCATCACGCTCTGCACTGGAGTTCCCTGCTGGCTGCTCATCACGCCCTGACTCTGAGGTGGCTGCTGCACCCCCATGAGGCCTTGGAACCCCTGCTGACCAGACAAGACTGGCTGGTAACCTGCAAAGAGGAAACATCTTTTGAACTGGTTGTACCGAGGAGAACGAAGATGAAATTGCATGGAGTAAGAGAACTTCTTCACCAGCCAACCTGAAGACCTTTCACTCTGTATTAGGAATGCTTATTTCCTAACTATGCATGTTTTGCTTCTCAAGAGTGGATGAGGGTATGACTCCAAAAAATTCACTGATATTTCCATCCAAGGGTTAGTGTTGTGGTAGTGGTACATTCTTCATGACACAAAGATGGGAACCTCTACTGATGTTGGTTGACTGCTGTAAATTATACCTTTCAGATCTGTCTTTTGCTTTGGTTTCAATGATTCTTGGAGAAGTCACAAAGTATCAAGTTTTTCTTTATTAAATTGACTCATTTTCTCACCCTCTGACTTTCCTGCACTACCTCACTTCACAGAGAGATCACCAAACAGCCTCTTAACTTGGGACACGTTCTATTTTCCATGCCCTAGTGCCCAAGAAGACTCACAACTCGACCTAATTCAGTATTTGTTGACTCAGACAAAGGCAACAACAGCAGGTATGTCACACTTTTATTCTGTTCCACCACTCGCCCCCGAGAGAACGTTCTGGCAAAACACTCCCATAAGAGACCATGTATATATCATAGATTATACAGAATACAAAATTTAAAGAATGTATCTGCTGGTGTCCTTCCGGGTGGGCCAGTTGGTAGGGCTTCTTTTCTTTCTTTTTTAAGGGGACCAGAATTTATTCTAATGATTTTAACCCCTACTACAAGATGTGGTTTAAAATGCATTCTTAAAGCAAGGCTGTCAACTATTCTTATAAATTTTGGAAAGAAAGTTATGATGTTGGTGAAGATGACATGTGATAGAGAAATAAAACAGATTCCCTTCATGCTATAAAATAAGGTCCTTCCAGAGCTCCTGTTATTAATCGTACTGAAACCAGGCCAACTGCTGTCTTAATACGGTTCTCTGGGAGACAGGCTTTACATTTTCTTGATGCGAACACTAAGTTTTACAATCAGATTTAAAAAATTGAAACAAAGGGTAAAAAATTCCTAATCAGTGCCCACTGTTCATAAATAGCCTTTCTTTTGAGTGTATGTGAGAGTTTCAATTGAGAAAGGATGAAATTACATTAGCGTCTTTACAATAGACAATACTTGGCAATCCTGTGTTCGGCCAAAAATGTTTTCATTCACCTTAGAAATACTGTGGAAGTGTATCTTGTAAACAGCCACTAAGTTAAGAGATCAGCTCTGTTCATCAAATGAGATGAAAATGAAGCGAAGTCAGAAACACTCGAGAGAGCAAACTCGGGGACGAGCCGGGTCAGGAGGCTGGGACGGTGCCTGCACCCATCTGTGAGTGGAGCCAGGGCGTAACCTGGAAACCATCCTCTGACCTTCTTTTCTGTGCCCCATTTTTAAAAATGTTCACATCACTCTCCTTACTCCATTTTAATAGTGGTTTTACTTACTAGGTTATTTTAAATTCTAGTATAGACACCACATACTAAGAATGTAATTAAGGGTCATGGCCACCTATCCTCCAGTTATTCTGAGTTCATGGGTACACAGTCAAAGCCTCCCTTACATGTGCTCTGCAGGTCTACTGGATCTCAATAACCTCAGCCCAGAGGTTTATAAATAAGGCAAAGTGTTTGAAATTTATACAATATGGAGAAATCATCAGACTTGGGAACAAGAAATGTGACTTAAGGCCACGCCACGGTCCTCCCTACCTCCCACAATGCCTCATATGCAGGGAGAAATTTCTTTTAACATTCATTGCAAAAATCTGTTCTCTAGGATTTCCCCCTTTTATTCTTGTACCCATTGGCCCTGAAAAAAAAAATTCTGTTGCTGTTTTATTATTACTAGGGCATTACTACCAGCCATATCAAATTCACTGTAGCAAGGATTGTTGTTATATATGTTAAAAAAAAAAAACTTGGCATGACTGTAGAAAATTCATGATCACAGCCTCCTTACCATGTCCTGTTTCTATAGCAAAGAGCAAGCAACGTGAGCACATCTTCAGGTCTGTGTAATGGTGCTTATTTCTGGCTGAACAGTCAAAGTACAGGTTGAAAATGAGAGAAATGTCTTTTGAAAAAATCTGGTTTATACTTGGATCTTAGGGTGAACCCCTGTTGGTCTCGGGGGTACTACTGCAGGATACACATGGCTATGATGGAAACAGAAAGGAGAGGGAAGAAGGGGAGGGGAGAGGGCAGGAGAGGTCGGGTGGCCTCACGTCTAAAGAGGATACATTTGCTTATTGAATCCTTCCAGCCTGTCCCGAGTCATCTTCAGAATGACTCTGTTTCACAGCATCTGTTCAAAAATAAATCAAGATGGCCTATGAAAGACTCATTTATTACATCAGCTCTATAAACCAAAATTGGGGTGAAGGGAAAAATCAGTTGGATGATAATAGAGCTGCTAAGACATACAGAAAACAGAATGTCTTGGTAGGAAGAGGAAGTAGCTATCACATAATATTCAAGGAGAGAAAAGGAATGAGGAGGTTGGGTGGCCTCATCCCAGTAAAGGTGCGGGCCCGGGCTGTGGTGGGAGGGGGATGCAGTTCATCTTCGCTGAGCCCATGGGTGTGGGGACACTGCCGTGGTGTCGCCCTCCCCAAGCCACTTCTGCCTGATTTGTAAACTTCAACATCCAGTCACGCATAGCAATGGGCTACCAGCTCTGCACCAGGATTCCCAGAGTCAACACACTTAAGGCAAATAAAGATTTATGTGGGGAGCGAATCACGCCATACAATTTCTAAATGAAAAGTTAAGGAAAGTCCAATTTATATTCATGAACCCCATTCATTTCTCAGTTCGCTCTCCAGGCAAGAAAGTCACACCTGGAATGGTTTAATCGGAGGGCCCCACTGCTCTAAGTGATGCTACAGAAGGTAGGCGGCAGAAAGGTCCTTGAGACAGGAGGCTGCGTGGAATGTGAATCTGAGCTCCAGTCTAGGAATAGACAAACAGAAATCTGATAGCAGTGACCTCAGTGAACTAACAGGGTCTGCCCGGGACACAGCTCGCCCGAAGGCGAAGATGGTGGCAGCCTGCTTATCTCGTCTTCTCAAATGAGAGGCCTGTTCCCGTTTGTCAGTTCTTAGCTGTGAAATGATCTGTTTTTCATATTTATTGAGGATTAGCCAGATAGAATGCATCGTACAAAACAGAAACAGCAACAGTAGCTGCCCTGGAGGCTTGCTAAGGCGATCGTAAAGACATTAGCTATTTGTATTATTCCTTTTTCAGTCGAGGTTAATTCAATTTTCATGTCACATGCGTCATTTATTTTCTGAAGGTAAAAAGGTCAGGAATGGACAAATGCCTCCTGACCAGTAAAAGAATACCCCTCTGCTAAGATTGAGGAGGTATAACATGTAAAATGTCTGGATCTTACAGATTTGAAATTTAACATTGTTTTGACTAAAATATGGCAGTTCTTGAATACTCTTTGTAGTCCAAGGGTAATTCATTAATATTCTGTCAAGGAAACATTCTGCTTGATGTAGTGTATTTATGAAAAATCAGAATGTAAATTGGAATTACAATTTAGGAATTAAAACTTGCATGATTGATACACATGCTATTTTAACTCTTATTTGTACATACATTGCTATGGAGCCAACATTTTGGAAATGAATGAATGACAAAGTCATGACCTGTGTTTTTAGGTGTTTGATTCCCTGGCTGTTGTTGGTTATGAAGGTTGAAGGTGAGGAGGGTGTATCTTAACTACAAATATTGGGCAAATATTGGGTTGGCCAGAAAGTTCGTTTGAGTTTTCCTGTACCGTCTTACAGAATGAACTTCTTGGCCAACTCAGCATCTACAGAGCAAAGTAAGAAGCTACACAGTTCTCAACACCTTCCCAAGCCACCTAAGTAGTGCAATTTTCCTATTGTGTTTAAGTATTCTTAATGTGGTACAATGTCTTTTCAAATGACTAAAGTTAAGAATCTGTAAAAGTAAAACCTGACTTCTCTTGGGTGAACCAACACACATAGGCTTCTAAGGAACCAGGGTAGCTGGTTCTGAATTCCAATTCTGTTCTTCGTACATGGTTTTGAGATGGAATTACAGTAGTTCAGCTGTGACATAGCTGGTGAAGAATATGAAAAAGAAAAATGTTTATCCAGGACTGGCTTCTCCCTTTGCTAAATTTTTACAGTTCATGCATCCCACATACCACTTTCTATTAATAATATCTGCCTGGTTCTGTTCCTTGGTTTCCTATGGATTCTTTTACTTTTTCTTCTTCTTTAAAGATTCTCCATCAGAACTAGCTAATTAGCTATATTGGTTTGATCGCTTACTCTGATTCAGGCAGTAAATTAAGCACTTACACTTTATTGTCACAACAATCCTGGGAGGTAGTCAGTGCTATTAAACTCCTTTTACGAAAGACACAACTATGACCCAGACATTTGTCAGGGTCAGAGTGCTAGTAGGAAGGAAAGCTAGAATTTAGGTTGAGGTTTTCTGGCTTGAGCATCCCTGTTTTTGCTCCCTAAATTGTAGTACTATTCATTGCACATTCTTCCAACTCTCATATATTAACATAACTTCCTTAGCCTGGCGGCTACTCAATGGCCATTCACTGCATTGTTTTCTCAATAGTTAAAACCATTAAGATGATGAGAGTTATGATCCACAGTCTGTTGAACATGGTCTTGCTGGTATCAAAGAAAGAAAAATCAAAGGTAAAGCATAATTGGCCTGACAAAATCAACTCAGACCACTCAATAATGATTTAAAAGATCGGTCACTCAGACAACAGGATACCAGACAGGTGGTCAGGTTGGAGCTGGGGTGGGGGGGTGTGAGTCAAATGGATTCTAGTCCCTTCATTTACTTCATTAGTTCCTAATCAGTGGAAACTACAGTTTTCATTTACTAGGTCCTTTTCAAAGAACGCCTCTCCTCACAATCTTCGAAGATTCTGTACATTTACTTTGGATTGTTTTCTCAAAATGCTCTCAAAATATAAGATAAAATAACTTGGGACTTCCCTGGTAGTCCAGTGGCTAAGTCTCCCCACTCCCAGTGCAGGGGGCCAGAGTTCAATTCCTGGTCAGGGAATTAGGTCCCACATGCCACAGCTAAGACCCGGCTCGGCCAAATAAATATTTTAGAAAAAAAAGAAAAAAAAAAGCATTAAAAAATACTTATTTGCTCATTAAATATAACATCAGTTCTGTTGCTTGACTGTATCAGGCAGCTAGCTGTGGCTAAGAAAGTCACGTGACCTTTGGAAATAAAAAGTATCTATAGTATTTGAAAGTTGGTAAGAGAAGATACACAGAAACTCTAGGATGTCAGATGAAAAGTGTTAGTCGCTCAGTCGTGTCCGACTCTTTGTGACCCTGTGGGCTGTAGCCCGCCAGGCTCCTCTGTCCATGGAGTTCTCTAGGCAAGAATACTGGAGTGGGTAGCCTGTCCCTTCTCTAGGAGATCTTCCCAGCCCAGGGATTGAACCTGGGTCTCCTGTTTTACAGCCACTCAGAGGTGGCTGTACTTTGGGAGTTTAGAGGCTGCTCTCATGATTGTTCTAATTCTATGAACACTATGGATTTGTTCCCAAGTTTTCTTTCATTAGAAGGGCACTTTTTAAGACAGGGGTCCCTTCTGGCTTCATCTATGTGAACCACCTTGATGTTCAAGGTGGCTAGCCATGAGTGGAGAGAACAGATGTGTCCTACGGGATCATGATATCTCTCTGGTTTCCTGAAAGAGGACCACCTCCTTATGCTTCAGAGGAGTAGGTCTGGGGTACTGGATGCCCGGTGCCCACCTCAGGTAGAGTGGAAGGTGCCCTTGACAGTCCCACTGGCACTGGGCCTCCCTCGGGGTCCAGGGGCACACAGTTCTCTTGATTCCCCTGGCCTTTGCAGACACTGTCTTGCTTCTTCTCCCAGGTGATGACTCCCTGATGTGACAGTGAAGGTTAAGTGGGGTCACCTTTGATAAAGCAAGGCGTGTATCTTTTGAAGCATTTTGCCTTTATGTCAACTTCCCAATTTATGTGCCCTAAAACCCCATGTAGAACTTTTAAAAGAAAAAAGCAGTATAGACTGGATCCGAAGACTTTTTTTTTCTCAAACATGTCCAAAGATTAAGATACAGGATAAAAATATCTTCTCTGGACATCATAAGAAGATACTGTTCTTATATGTGAAGTAAAATATCATAAAACTGTCCAAAAAATGAAAAAAGAGGGGTATAAAAAAAACTGTCTTTTTTTTTTGCTGTTGAAGTTCATTTTGACGTCTTTCATCTTTGTGTAAGTGTCTGCCTTCATCTGATTTACCAGCCATCTCCGTCTCTGTCCTCTTTCTCTTCCTCGCCATTTATTATCCAGTGGTTTTCATTCCTTAGGAACAAGATGCAGAATGAGCGAGGGAGGCCACACCCATCCCAGGGAAGCCCAGTCCATCCTAATGAACTTTGGGGACGCTGTCACCAGCCGTAAGTGGAACTATACTTCCTGAAGCAGTGGTTTTCCTTCCTACTTTCTCTTTAGCTCATTAGCTTGCTTGCTGCACAGAGTGTAATTCTTAGAAGCCTCTTTAGTGTCCCCCGAGAATGTCCACGCATGGGTCATTTTCCCGGGGCTGTCCGTACACATCAGATGAACCATCCTATTACTGCAAGCTTGGGGCCTCTTCATTGTAATTAGACCATCCGGATCCATGTTATCGCAACTACAAAGCTAGTTTTCTTTCTTTCTTTTTTTTCCCCCCAAATAAGGGCAAACATGAGAGACATTGTTAAGTGACTACAGGAACAGCTCATGCACAGAATTTCAATGAATGCCTCTGAGGGGAGCTGGCACTGAATTCCATTTTAAATGGACGAGGCTGTCATATTATTGAAGTAATTCTCTGAACTTTCCTGGCCCAGAGTGCTGTGCTGACAGCCAGAGAACCTCCACAACCCAGAGGGAGAAAACCTGCAGGAGATTCACAAACGTTTTACTTGCTTAATGAGGCTGCGTGGCTTAGAAAACGTGGCGTTCTTGCATTTCTGCACATCTACCAGTGTTAATTATGGGCATGCTTACACCAGGCTGGGTGAACGCAAATTGGTGCTGAAGCAGCTTAGAGGGGTTCTCTCCACAGACTAAACTCAGGGTAGAGCGAAGACAAAGGTGGGTTTAATCATGGCCCATGGGAGCATTCCCTCTGGGGGGGTGTTCCCATTGACAAATTGCTTTCGATCAGCTGGCCAGAACAGGATGATCATGAGGTCAGAAGTGGGGTCAACCCCACAGTGATTCTATTACTGTCACTCTCGCATAGCTACAGGTTGTAAGCTAGCCCCGGTCAACTATTCTGAATATAAGTTCTATGGTCATAGATTCAATCTGTAGAACCCTACATCAAAACAGAAAGAAAAACCCCACCTACTTTATAGTTAATCAAAAGTACCCTGTTTATATAAGAAAGTGTTATATATTATTTTCCCCAATAGTCAAAGATAACTACCTTCTTCAGTTGCAGACTGGCAGGGTTCTTACCTAAACTTTATTCTAGTGGTAGATCCCAGCATTTGGGATCTCAGTTCCTCGACCAGGGATGGAACCGATGCCTCCTGCAGTGGGAGCGCAGAGTCTTACCCACTGGACCGCCAGGGAAGTCCCTCTAGTGGTAGATTTAGCAGTAATATTGTTCCAGTGGTAGAGTCTGCTGGGAGGCAACAGCAGTAATCTAGGCCAGAGACGATAAAGACAGATACTAAGGCAGACATGCAGGATGAGAGAGAAGGGACACACCAGGGAGATACTTAGGACATGAACGGCCAGATACTGGCAGCCAAGAGTTTTAGCGATGTCACCTGTTGGATGTCACTAGCCTGGACTTACTGTGCCCTAACCACAAATGTCAGTTGTCCACTGGAACCCAGACTCTGATAAACAAAAGCCCTGATTTGTAGTGCTCACTGATTTCCCTGATTAACTATCCCCACCAATTTCAGGCTACAAAGGGCTTAACAATCAGCTGGCAAAATTCCTGATGTTTTGGATGTTGCTCATGTGGGCCAAAATAAGAGAGCTCTGGCACACCACTGACCTGAATCCAGTGTCGATCTGATTTTCAGTTTACTTAGGTTTTGCCTCTTTTATCCTTCCTTCTTTGAACCTATTGACTATGCTTTACTCTTGTAAGAAAGAATGACTGTAAGAGCCATTCATAGGATTTTTATGGACATGGAGAAGACAGGCGCAGAGACACTGGACATACACTGGATATACACTGGAGTGTATACTGGACGTACACTGGAGTGTACACTGGCGTGTATACTAAACTGTATACTAGATGTACACTGGTGTATATGGGACTGGAGTGTATACTGGACTGTATACTAGATATACACTGGTGTATATTGGACTGGGCTGGACACTGGATGTACACTGGAGTGTATACTAGACTAGTAGATGTACACTGGTGTATACTGGACTGAGCTGTACACTGGATGTACACTGGAGTGTATACTGGACTGTATACTAGATATACACTGGTGTATATAGGACTGGACACTGGACTGTACACTGGATGTATCCAGATGTGCATTTGACTATGCCAGCTGTCCAGATGTGTCCAGCTGTGCATTTGACCATATACCAAAGTGTCAGATATGTGCTGGCTGTGTCCAGTTGTGCACCAGATGTGTCTAGCTGTGTGCCAGATGTGCATTCGCCCATATACCAGATTGTCCAGCTGTGTCCTTGTACACTGGCCTGGACTAGACACTGTACTGTACAGGATACTGTACACTGGACTGGACCCTGGGCTAGACTGCACAATACACTGGACTGTGGAGTACGCTGTGTGCAGTGGATGTCCACTGGGATATACACTGGCTTTGAAGAAACTGAAAGAAGTACCAGCATGATGTTTTCTGGTACATCATGGATACACATCCTTTGAACATATATATGCAGAAGGCCAAGCTCTAATGATTTGGGATTTAGTTTCTCCTGATTTTTCCTTGAGGTCCAGGTAGACAACATCAGTCCAATTTCAATTTCAAGATGCCAAAAAAGTTTAAAGGTCAACTTGCATACATTTTATTACAACAAATGAGTGATTGATTCTAAATTACATAATGGGTAACTCGAAAACAAAAATCCCACAACTGAACCTGGTATAAATGGTTTTGTACCCATAACTAATATTTTCTAAGGAGAAAATCTGGGGATAAACATTTGAAAGGAAATGCTCATCATAGGGTTCAGGGAACATTAATTTTGAATCCTTTGTGTTTCTATCAGTTTTCCAACAGATGGCCCCAAAGTGAAGCTGCTGGGCAACAGATGATGTCACAAGTCCAAGCAACAAGAACGAGATAGTTTCTGTTCATCTACCTAATCAACTCATGATTATCCTTGTTAACAGCAATAAGAACAGTCTTTAATCTCACCATGCGGGGAACTGTTATTTAAAATTATTGCTTTTATCTGGTTGAGACAACAGTTAGAAATATACAAGCTTCTCCATGCAAATACAAATGTGCTTATCTTTTTAGCTGGAGCTGCAGGATATGGTCCACAATCACCTCCCATTTCACAATAATTAAAGTAAAAATAAATATGAAGGATGAATGGTCTTCTGCCCAAGGCCTGCTAGAGTTTCATCGTGGTTAGATTCTTTGTGCTGTGCTTAGTTGTTAGTCATGTCCAACGCTTTGCAACCCCATGGACTGCAGCCTTCCAGGCTCCTCTGTCCATCAGGATTCTCCAGGCAACAATACTGGAGTGGGTTGCCATGCTCTCCTCCAGGGGCTCCTCCCAACTCAGGGATCGAACCCAGGTCTCCTGCATTGCAGGCATATTCTTTACCGTCTGAGCCACCAGGGAAGCTTACAAGCACCCAAATAGAACACGAGCTGTATTGACAGTCACACCCTTTGCTGCCTGCTGAATTCACTGTAACGAGATGATGCCGACACTCCGGGTCTAAGAGAACCAGTTGAGGCCTCACGCTCTATCTTTGGCAGCACACCAGGTTGCGCTGAGAGTGAGCTAAACCGGGTCCACCTTGCAGTCCCTTCTCAAAGCCTTGAATTCTCAAAGTCTGCCACTCAGTCCTGCTCCTCATCACATCTCCATCTCTGAGCACCTGCTTCCCTGCCCTGCTTCCCCTGACAATGGTTCTCAACATTCTCCTGTCTCTGGAATCACTTGGTTAAAATGACCATGTTAAAACACAGATTGCTGGGCTCCAACCTCCAGAGGTTTTGATTTGGCAGGTTTGGGTTGGGCCTTGGGATGTGCCATCTTGACAAGTTCCCAGGGGGCTGCTGATGCTGCTGGTCTGGGGACCACACTTTGAAGATCACTGCTGGACCTTGGTTTTCAATGAATTCAGTCATTAAGTCGTGTCCAGCTCTTTTATGACTCCATGGACAGTAGTCTACCAGGTTCCTCCGCCATGGGATTTCCCAGGCAAGAATACTGGAGTGGGTGGCCATTTCCTTCTCCAGGGGATCTTCCCGAGCCAGGGATCAAACCTAGGTCTCCTGCTTCGGCAGGTGGGTTCTTTACCACTGAGCCAGCAGAGAAGCCCTTTCAATGAATACTTCTGCTTTGAATTCTTACCGTTTAAGCCTCTTACTTTTCCTTTCATATTGTGGCTGATGGGATCTGACACATCACACCTTGTGCGGGGGGCGGAGGGGGACATCTCTCCTCTCTGACTTCATTTTCCTTATCTGTAAATCTGGGACCATCCTCTTCTCAAGGGGTTTTAGGATAGACCAAGATCCCTCTTGTAAGAAACATCCCAGAGACCAAGCACCTAGCTGTGACCAAGACGTGTGACTGCCCTGCCCATGCTCATCCTTGGAAAAGGAAGCGTTTCTTATACATCTGGGTCTAGCCTGGTATTCTGCATTCAGTGCCTCAAGAACATTTATCAGTGATGTTGACGAAAAACCACCCTCACTGTATTTGCCCTAAAGGAATCTTACAATGCCACTTGACAGAAAATAAGCCCACAAACAGAGACCTGAAGAAAAAGAATGAGGAAGCAGGACTTCCCTGGCTGCCCAGTGATTAAGACTTAACGGCTAAGACTTCACCTTCCAAAGCAGGGAGTCTGGGCTTGATCCCTGATCAATGAATTAGGATTCTGCGTGTTACACAGTATGGGGGAAAAAAAGCAGCAATACACTCAGAACAGAATGCCCCAGCCCTGCCCATGCTTGAGGGATGGCCAAAGAAAAGCAACGGATCACCATCACAGCAGAACAAAGACAAAGCTGACCAGATGCCAACTGTTTTTTCTTGTCCCTTTTGCCTCTGGAAAAAGTTCCTTCCAGCAGCAAGTCATGTGGGCACATCGCAGCTTCCAGTTTTACCTGTGTTGGGACAGGTGCAGGGAGGGGCCTAAATAAGGAGGAGATATGGAAAGGAGCTGAAAAAGGGAGTGGGAAGGGAAGAAAAACCCTCAGACACTGTCTGGTATGCTCAAACTGGTCTGCTAGCACTTGGCCAGGCATCTGGGAAAACAAATCAGATTTCTGAAGCCCTGTGTCTTTGGGACATACTGTGGGCTTGCTTGTATGTCTTGATTGTCACTTGGCCTTAAAAAAAAAAAAGCCAACGAGAACGCTGGCCCTCACCTACTTGCCCTCCTACAGCACATATCTGGGATTCCTTGCTTTTCTAAATCTCTTCTTAGGGACTTGCCTGGTGTTCCAGTGGTTAAGACTTCACTTTCCAGTGTGGGAGGTACAGGTTCCCTCCCTAGTTAGGGACCTAAGATCCCACATGCCTTGCAGCCAAACCACCAAAATAGAAAACAGAAGCAGTATTGTAACAAATTCAATCAGGACTTTGAAAACAGGGACTCCTCTGGTCCCCATGGTTAAGAATCCACCTTGCACTGCAGGGGACATGGGATCGATCCCTTGTCTGGGAACTGAGAGCCCACCTGCCTCCAAGAAACTAAGCCCGTGCACCTCAACGACTGAGCCTGTGTGCTCTGGAGCCGACGTGACACAACCAGAGAGCCAGTGCACCACAAAGAAAGATCCCGCACAATGCAGCTAGACCTGATGCAGCCCAAACGAAAGAAGCTGTAAAAAAGTCAAAAAAAAAAAAAAAAGACTTTAAAAATGGTACACATAAAAAACAAAAAATTCTCTCTTGCCCTGCCCTCCCTCCTCCCTACTGCAAGTCTGAAATTGTTCACCTTGAGTGGGAACAATGTACCTGGAGACCTCCTGGCCCAGCCAGCTCAGGGCGATGAAGCTGGGGGTGCTGAGGGCTAAGAAGGCACAGGATTGCACACAGAATTTCTCATGAGTTGGGGATTAAATCTCATTCTGCTGTCAGTCCCTTTGCTGGCATATATATGCTATAGTGCTTCCTCCAAATATGACAGACTGGGCTGCTAGGCGTATTTTTGACACACAAACGCTGGCTCGTTGCTCTTACCATGTGATTACTAAGCACTTGGAGAATATGCCTTGTGCATGTGACCTGGGGTTCACCAAGCTTGTTTCCAGTATGATAACCCAAGGTAGGGCATTATGGAGAAAGAAGAACAAAATCTGGAGATTCAGGGACTATATCATGATTTGCAAAAGATAGGAATCAAACCATCTCTTTGGAAACTCTCAGCCTGACTGCATCCTGATGTTTAGACATAGAAATGAGTGGTTCAGTGGAACAAACTCTGGGAGGTGGTAAGGGACAGGGAGGGCTGGCATGTTGCAGTCTATGGGGTCGCAAAGAGTTGGACACAGCTTGGCGCCTAAACACACACACACAAAGGAGCAGTTATTTATCAACAGGCAACGTTTTCAGGAGGTCATATGCTGAGTTAGTATAGGCCTCGTTCGCATGAACTCAAACCAGGAGAACAAGCATTCATTCCCCTTTCTTCCTCCAAGCTTACTTATAATAACCTTTTGGCTTGTACATCACTGAGTTAAACACTTGAGGAGCAGTGCCATTATGACTCACTTTACAGAAGATGAAAGTAAAGCACAAGGGATCCCTAGATTGTTTAGGGACACATAGCCGACAAGGATCAGAACTAAGTCAGGGGTCTTCTACTAATCTCTCCCCAGCACCCCCCACCCCCAACTCAGGATCCTGGCAGGCAACAGAATTCCACTGCACTGATTCACCTGAAGAGATATTAATAAAGAGCATTGCCAAACTACTAGGCAAGTTAAGACACCAGGATGGACTTCCCTGGTGGTCCAGTGGCTAAGATGCCGCGCTCCCAATGCAGAAGGCCTGGGTTCGATCCCTGGTTAGGGAACTAGATCCCACATGCCGTAACGAAGATTTGGTGCAGCAAAAAAAAAGGAAAGACAGGAGAGGGAGACCCCCAGAGCCTAACCACAGAAAGAACGTTCTCCCCTCAGCGTGCAGGTGTTGGGGTAGAGCCAGTGTTCCTAGCAGCCTCCCTGCACAGGGAGGGAGACCAGGCTGAAGAGATTCTGACCTCTCTTCCTCTGCCCTCTTGCTGCTGATGCCTTCCATGGACAAAACCCACCTGGAAGCCACAGGACAAAAGAAGCTGAGAGATGCAGTTTGTGGAGTCAGAAGAGAATGGCTATGTGACGAGAGGAGAAGCAAACAGAATCCAGCCCCCAACTTCCCTTCAAAAATTACACAGAATACACCCTCATATCAAGCAGTATTCCCCTAACCACCCTGCCAACCTGATCAAACGAAGATTTTAAAAATGAGAGTCGGATAATGATGTTAGCAGAGTCGTGTCTCTTGGTTTTATAGATCTGTGTTTTTTTTTTCCCCTCAGAAATTATCTTTTTTTTTTTTTTACACCTGATAATGTGTCAGACTGTGCACTTAGCATGACTGCCTCAGCAATTAAGTAAATGTTAACTCGTGAATGTAGATGTCATTGGCTATTAGGGCAGAATATTTGACTCTTGGCCCTCGTGCCTGCCTTTCCATTTTGAGGAAATGGCAATGTTTTGTAGGGAATTGATAATAACTTAGGAAGTATTATTGAGTAATATTACTGTTTAAATATCCTGTAGGGCAGAGAAAAAAAAGTTAAATTATGATTCAGCTCCAGCAGTACTACTCATTCTGTTGAATTTGACATTTTCCTTTGCCGGCTGCACCACCAGATGGCTGAGATCAAATGGATAACTATGGGCGAAGGATATTTTAGGAGAAAATGAAAGAAAAAAAAAAAGAGGGTCTAGTTTATTATTTCCACAGTGACCCTAACTGAGCCTTGAATTCCCAAGCACATTTGGCTTAGAAAATGCTCTGCTATAAATTGGTCTCCAGTTTAATACATTTCACCATAATTATCTCAAATATTTAAAGGAATTAAGCAAGATGAAATGGTATGAAAGAATACTTCAATAAGACTTCAAATTAGCCTTCTGGTGTTAAATCTGAGTTTGTGTTTCCTAATAGAAAAATCACAGGCTCCGTAATCAGACAGACAAGAGGCTGAGTGCCGCATCTTCTACCCACTGGCTCTATTATTCTTGAGCTGTGTCTTGCTTGCCTATTAACTGGGTGCTACTAATTCCAGTAGTCATGTATGGATGTGAGAATTGGACCATAAAGAAGACTGAGCAATGAAGAACTGATGCTTTTGGATTGTGGTGTTGGAGAAGACTTGAGAGTCCCTTGGACAGCACGGAGATCAAACCAGTCAATCCTAAAGGAAATCAACCTTGAATATTCATTGGAAGGACTGATGCTGAAGCTGAAGCTCCAATACTTTGGTCACCTGATGCAAAGAGCCAGCTCACTGGAAAAGATATCTACGCTAGGAAAGATAGAAGGCAGGAGGAGAAGGAGACAACAGAAGATGAGATGGTTGGATGGCATCACTGACTCGATGAATACGAGTTTGAGCAAACTCCAAGAGATAGTGAAAGACAGGAAAATCTGGTGTGTGGTAGTACATGGGGTCACAAAGAGTTGGACATGACTTAGCAACTGAAAAACAACCACCAATCTCCAATCCCCAGGGCTTTTATGGAGACCAAGTAGATATAAGTCATACGTCCTCACACATGGCAGTGTCTGCGATAGGTGGCATCTGTCTCCACCAAATGATGCTGTGTAACTGAAAGTGTTTCCACTCCCCCACTACTGTCCCTTACATGAAGAACCAACTGGGTGTTGATACTACTAGGGAGGACTCCACATGCCAAAAAAATGCCTGGAACTGCCCCATCTAGCTGACAGTGTTCAGGCTTCCGTACCCCAGATTGCCTAGGAGACAAGACACAGTCCTTAAGTGCAGTCCCCCTGGGCGTGACCACGGGCGTTGTGATGACTCTGCCTTTCTGACCTGGGTTTCTGTGGAAAGTGTAATGGAAAGCAACAGGAGCAGCTCTGAATGTGAAGGCAGGCCCAGAACTCAGTACACAGTGCGCAGCGAGTGGGCGAGGTGAGCTCATCACAGCCGGGGAGCCCGGGTCCAGGCGGGCGTCATTTGCAAAGGCCTGGGGGTCCAGACTCTACCCACTGGCGGAGCACCGATTTCTAGGCTGTAACTTGAAGACAGCCAGGGTGCCTGTGTCCTTTGTCTAGAAGCTGTGCTCCAGGTTTATCAGCAACGACTCAGAGAAACCTGAGACTCCCCTTTGTTCCCACCTGTGGCGGATTCATTTTGATATATGGCAAAACCAATACAATATTGTAAAGTTAAAAAATAAAATAATAATAATAAAAAAAAACAGATCCGGCTTCCCTGCATCTTGTGTTCTAATCTAAAGCTGTCTCAGAGCAGAAGATGGCAGGGGGAATCCTGGGTTCAGGGAGGTACCTTTCCATCTTTTTTTAGGGGATTCTCATCACATCAAAGATGAGATATTAATACCAAGTGGCAGCTCCCTCCTCTGCTCCCCCTGGCCACCTGCTGCTCTCACTCAGGGTCCATTTCTTAACTCAGATTATGATCATTGTTCGCAGCACCTGGAACCCCTGAAATCCTTGCAGAAAGACAGAGAATGTTCCCCTTTAGGAGTATTGCTAAACTAAGCATTGTGTGCTTTTTTTTTAATGCAAGATGATTAAGCAAGTGATTTTTAGGAAGAAAAGTATATTTTCAGTAAATACATTATTTTTTATTTACTGATTTATTTGCTTGTGTGGGGTCTTCGCTGTGTAGCTTGGGATCTCCTATCGTAACACATGGGCTTACTTTTCCTGCTGCACGTGGGAATCGTAGTTCCCCAACCGGGGGTCGAACCCATGTCCCCTGCTTTGCAGGGCAGATTTTAACCACTGGATCATCAGGGAAATCCCTATATTATTATTTTAAAAGATAGTTTATTTTTTCACTGATACCTCTGGCATGCAGCAGGGTCTTAAGTTCCCCAACCAGGGATCAAACCCATGCCCCCTGTGGTGAACTGTGGAGTCTTAACCACTGGACTGCCAAGGAAGTCCCTGAACATATTACTGATTATACTACAGTAGTCTTTCAAATGCAATATTTAACAATGTTCATAATATATCTGGACCAATTTTACTTTTTCCTGTTTAACAAATGACACACGATGTTTCATTTGCTTTCTGTTTAACTATATGAGAAAAAAATAGTGATTGGTGAATAAATATCTTTCAAAATGTTGAACTTGGGGAACAAATGAGACTAAAATAGGCATTGCATTAAAGGCATCTTAAAGTGCCAAGACACATTTTCTAAATGCTTTTTGACTTGATGTTTAGAAATATTCTACCTTATGCATTATAAATCAACTGGCCGGTTTTGATAATTTTTGTGTTTTGTTTCTAATTGATGAGTTAAGACAAAAAGGATTCCTGCTGCTCACTGAGCCCTTATCCACAAAAAAAAACACATTGTAGATTATAGATAGGCTTTCTTCTTTTGAAATAAACAACCGCATTGGATATAAACATCATTATTTCCCTCTCTTAAACTTTGGAATGTATTTATTTACTTCTAATCTTTATTTTTATCTATTACATATTGTTCAGAGGGGCACAAAATTAAGATTAAAATCTAACTCCCTCATTTCTAAAACTTTTTTTTTCCAAAATAATTGAGCAAATATTGCATTTATGTATAAGGTGACCACATATGTTTACTAACGCCAGTTACTCTAGTATAATTATTAATAACCTTCCTTTTCATTCTCAAATGAGCATGGGCTCAGATGAGAAATTTTGCAGTTACTATATATAGGTATATGTATCATGACCTTTACACACATATATACATATACATGTGTGTCTGCATATGTATGTATATGCATATATGTAACTGTACACATAAGTATACATTTTTAGGAAGATTTTTATTGGTGTGAATTTAGAGAAATGTCACTCTTTTTGAGCTCCTCATATCTTAGATTGCAACATTGCCTATTTCCTCTGTTCTAGTTATGCATATAAGCCAAACAATGGATAGATTCAGACTGAAACTATTTACATCAATTTGGCAGATAACTGGGTTCAAAACAGTGCCAAGAAGCATGAGTGACTGAGTCATGGCAGCTCTCTTATCTAATCTCTCCTATGAGCCTCCCACTCAGAGTGCATCTGCTAAATTCCTTTCTTGGTGGAGAGGGTGGGGATGGGGGAATGCTTGTAATGATTTGATGTATTAATCTTTTGCAAATTGACATACTTACTGTTTTTAACAGCAGGAACTTCCAGAAGCCCTGATGTCCAGTTTGGGAACTGCTGCTTCATTTCCTCACTAACCTTTGAAAGGGAGGCAGCAGAAACAATAGGCACCCCGGCAGCGTTATTGATCAAGGACACTGACATTTAAGAGTTACTGAGGATTGTGAATCACACTGAAAATTTAATGAAATGTCTCTGAACCTTTTTTTTTTCCTTCGGGTCAGTTTTACCCTGGCACATAAAGAAAAAAATACTGTAAAATTTAGCTGATTTCAGGAACTCCAAAAGCCCAGTCCAGAATTTAAAACTCCTGATCTAGGGACTTCCCTCGCTGTCCATGGTGAAGACACTGTGCTTCCACTGCAGGGGGCGTAGGTTTGATCCCTGGACTGGGAACTAAGACCCCACCTGCATGCCTCAGAGCATGGCAAAAAAAGACTAACTCCAGATCTAGTGGCCAAAGATGAGCAGCCCTCATTCTTTACCATTCAGATATGACAAGATTCAAATGAGTCAGTTCCCATCACATTCTTCCAGCAAGACCCTAAAGATTAAAAAAGAGAGGGAGAGAGGGCTTGAGGAATTCACAAGGAAGAAATCTGCATTGATAAAGAACAATTGAACGTCACTAAGACAAGTTCAGGCATCTCTGACTGATCCAGAGAGACTACAACAGAAGGAGAATGCTCCTCCCTCCTACTGTGTTGGTGGGAATGTGAATTGGTGCGGTCACTATGGAAAACAGTATGGAGGGTCCTCAGAACCTCAGCATGGAGTTGCCATACGGCCCAGCAATGCCACTTACATATACCCAGACGACACTATAATTTGAAAAGATACACGCACCCCTATATTCACAGCAGCACTGTCACAATAGCTAAGACGTGGAAACCTAAATGTCCATCGACAGGTGAGTGGATAAAGAAGATGTGGTACATATATACAATAGAATATAACTCAGCCAGAAAAAGAATGAAATGATGCCATTTGTGGCAACATGGATGGCCCTATAGAATATCATACTAAGCAAAGTAAGTCAGAAAGACGACTGCCATATGATGTCACATACATGTGGAGTCTATGATGCAAATGAACCTGTGAGACAGAAACAGACTCACAGACAGAACAGACTTGTGGTTGCGGAGGGAGAGGGGTGGGGATGGGGTGGACTGGGAGTGTGCGATTAGGAGATGCAAACTAGTGTACAGGATGCATACTACAGTAAGGTCCTACTGTGTCGTACAGGCAACTATAATATATAGTTATATTATTATAATATATTCAATTATTCAAAAACTATAATATTTTCAATATCCTGGATAAACCCCAGTGGAAAAGAATATGTATAACTGAATCACTCTGCTATATAGCAAAAATGAACACAACACTGAAAATCAACAATACTTCAATAAAATTAAAAAAAATAAAATGTTTCTCATTTAGTAATATTTCCAGCCATGTATTTTTTTTTTTTTAAGTTGCTTGCCCTTAGGGAAATCCTTTCTAACCTGTTATTAAATTGCTAAGTACATTTTGGGTGGGGCATTCTCCATCCTACCTCAGCGACATTAAAATAAAAACACCCTGCTGAGCTGATAGGCTTCTGGAGACCAAATGCTCTGTCTCCCAGCAGATGCTGGACACAGATACTGTCCTCCAAAAGGGTTAAACCGAAATGGAGTGGGCAGACCCTCCCCAAAACACATCTGCTTAGCTAACAGTGTGCCTTCCTGACGCTGCCAGGGAACACAAGCCTACAAATGCCCATATTTAAATAGCTGGAGCCAAAGCTGCAGCCAACCATGATAATTAGTTTCATTATTAACTGACTAAAAAACACATAGAGCTGTTTCTTTGGAGACTAAATTTTTAATTAAGCAAAGTTGGTGTTTCAGCAGGTGAGAGACCCTGGAAAGCTTCTATGATGAAATTTCATGACTGATAACTCCTAAGCGGCCTGGCATTATTAACAAGATCATGATGAAGGACATAGCTGAGCAGTTTAAAAATAGATGATTACAAGTGCTTTCCCTAGGTGTGAAAGAACCACTATTTGATATCTAATACCTGGGCCTACACACCTAATGATGTCTCAGCGGATACAAACACCTCATCCTAAGGCGAGGGAAAACACTTCTTTGGGAGAAAGCAAAGATGATTACCGTTCTATTTTGTAGGCACAACTGTCAAATCACAAGAGGCCGTATATATTACAGTAAAGACCCAGGGCTGGGGTTCAGACTCCTTGCATCTCCTAGGGCAGTTACTTCCACTTACCAAGTCTCTATTTCCATCATCTGTGAAATGGAGGAGGTGATTCAATTGACAGCATCAATCTTACAGGACTGAGGTGAGGATTAAGTTGATAATACACCCCTAAGCACACTGTCTGGCATATAGAGAGAATATACTCAAGTTGCTTTAATTTATAACTCAAAAAATGATTTGAAGTTGGAAATTCACTTGTGGCCAAGAGTGTACCCTGCCCCCAGGGTTCACCCCAAAAGGCATCACACACTAATAACATGATTTATCCTGGAGATGATATATCTTCTACTCATTTTTCAAGACACAGCTTCAAGTTCCATGAATAAAAAGAAACTCAATGCTTAAGCTGAAGATATGCCTTAGAAAGCTATCTTTTAAAATACAAAATCCCTTTTATCTCACTTCCATAAAAAGTAAAATATCTGTGGGGAACAGCTGGCTATAGGCAAAAATAATTGTAATCTAATGCGAGGTTCCGTTACAGAAGCGCCCTTCTAGAGCAGAGCAGCTGAGCCAGCCTCTGGCCGACACCCTGTGCTGCGGGGCTGAAATCAATGCATTAACCCAGCCGAAGCCTGGGTAGCTGTTCGCAAACATCCGACGCCCTTTAATTTATCTGCAACTAAGAAATCTCTGATCACCACACAGATGATTGCCCAAAATAAAGTGGAATAAAAAGAGAGGAGGATTATGTACTGTAGAGGTGAATCTACTGGACTGGAGAGAAAACAGCTTGGCTCTGAGAAAGACAAGATCTAAGTGGGAGGAGGAGTCAGACTGTGAGGTCCACCCAAGAAGCCATGGCCTCACATCTGGATGCAGGAAACACCCTGATCTCTGAAACAAGGTTGGCTGTGCTGATCACTGACCCGTTGTATGGAAACCTGAACTTCAGCTCATGACTTTTACTCCACTGTATGGCTCTGAGCAAGTGATGTAACCACCCTTGGCCTTGGGTTCCTCACCATGAATATGACTGACAAGCTAGACGGTGGTGGTGGTGGTTTGGTGGTTAAGTCATGTCCGACTCTTTGGCAACCCCGTGGACTGTAGCCTTCTAGGCTCCTCTGGCCATGGGATTTCCCAGGCAAGAATACTGGAGTGGGTTGCCATTTCCTTCTTCAGGGGATCTTCATGATTAAAGGATTGAACCTGGGTCTCCTGCATTGCAGGCTGACTCTTTACCAACTAAGCCACCAGCAAAGCCTGACAGGCTAGGGTCCAGAGCTAAACTGGATCTAAGATCTCTTCTAACATTCAAATATTTAAACAGGATTGCTTTATGGAGGACAACTGAGTAGGTATTTTGTCATATACTTTTGAAACTCTGCACGATGTTTCCTGGAGAAGGCAATGGCAACCCACTCCAGTACTCTTGCCTGGAAAATCCCATGGACAGAGGGGCCTGGTGGGCTGCAGTCCATGGGGTCGCTAGGAGTCGGACACGACTGAGTGACTTCACTTTCACTTTTCACTTTCATGCATTAGAGAAGGAAATGGCAACCCACTCCCGTGTTCTTGCCTGGAGAATCCCAGGGACGGGGGAGCCTGGTGGGCTGCCATCTCTGGGGTCGCACAGAGTCGGACACGACTGAAGCGACTTAGCAGCAGCAGCAGCAAGATGTTTCCTATTTTTATTTTTCACTTTTTAAAAATTTTATTGAGGTAGGTATGATATAAATTGCAATAAACTGCATATATTTATATTTTAAGGAGATGAAATTTGACATTTATAAAATATTGTAGGCTTTATAAGAATTTTATTAAATAAGGCTGAAAATCATCACCACGATCATGAACATATCCATCACCACCAAGAGTTCCTGTTTTTAAACAAAATTTGATTGGAGTATAGTTGCTTTGATGTTTCCTATTTAAATATGCTTTCTTTTTATCCCGCTTCCAAGAATAGCTGATAAGGATACTGGATCCTTCAACACATGCTCCCAAATGCTTCAAATTCAACTTGCCAAATTCATCAAAGGTTACCTCTCTCATTGGCTGCAGTAACCAGCTGCAACCAAAATTAGAACTCTGTGATGGCTTCAGAGAGCAGCTACATTTGCTGCTTCAACAGACAGTATCGAATCTGAACTAAATCTGATACTAGATTTGTCCCCCGACCCCATTTTTTTTTTTGCCAAATGTAAATTGGGTTTTCACAGACTCTGTTGAGGTTAGTGTGCTCAGTCGGTTTATATCAACATTTTGGGGGGAGAAAAATAAACATGAAAAAACCCTCTTGACTTGAAAATAGTTCAAAAGGTGTTAAAAAACTATTTTGCTAATGTATGTGACTCCGTGCTTATTGTGCGTCGCTTTTCTCTCTTTTGACTAAGTCCTCTTAAGAGACTGTTTCTATGTTATTCTTAACCTTTGCTACATGGTTCCCGCTGTGCTTATCCCATACTCTCCATGCAGTTACAATTCCTGCACATAGCAGAGGCCTAATAAATGTATTGTTATTGCTGAATGAAACTTGATAGATAAAACAGCATTACAGATGTCTTATTTCTAAAGAGCAGAATCTAGAAGCCAATAAGAAAAATAGGTAATGGACACCAACATGCACTCGGGCAAGGAGACTGAACTTTTTTGTCCTGCTGGGAAGGACTATGGTCCTAGTCGTCTGACCTCCTGTCTGGCTAAGTGTGCCTCTAGCTCCGAGGAACAGGCAGTTTCCAGCACAAGTTCTCTCCCAGTGGAACCTCAGGTCGCACATAGATGGATGCTGTCTGGGGCTCTGGGCTGAGCACGTAACTCATCACACCCCAGTGTCTTTGGTGACAAATGAGAGAGCTGGACGATTCCTCCAGCTCCAACAATCCAGGACTTTCATGTTTTGCCAACATTGACTGACCTTCTCCTTTGAAAATCCAGTGTCTTTACTGACAATTAATTAATTCTGGTTGCCACACCAAATAACCATTTGCTGACCAAAACGATTCGCTACAGCAATGAATAACCTCCGCGCTGTAAATCACGTGACTGACATAGACCGACTATCAGGGTGTAAAGCGTCATGGCAAGGGAAGATAGCAGGCTGCTGTGGGTGAGTTTAACGTTTTGTTCAGTTTCTCTGTAGGCTATCTCCCAGGCTCGAAAATGATGCTCAGCAGTTACGGTATCGAGAGAAGTTAGGCCAAGTCACTTCCTACCTGGGAAAACTCACAATCAAATATGTTCACCCTTCTGTAGGCCAGGCCATTCTTCAAGCGTCTTCTTAAAGCATGGCAGGAACTGCTTCACCACAAACAGTAAGTGCTGTTTGTGGTCAGAACGCCCACAAGCTCTTTCCTAACGCTCTGTCCCAAAGCATGCGGATGAAGGCTCCCGTTCCAGCAGCAGAGGTAGCCGAGACTCAGAACGCTCCACCGGTTTACTCACCGTACTAACGTCCACCCTTCAAGACACTACAGTTGGTAACACCCAGCCGCTTTCCTACACCAAGTGGGTGAAAAGAAACAAGTAAAAGGAGTGCCTGGAGACATCCAAAGGACTAACTATGTTCCTTCTTTAAGAAAATTAGAAGCCCAATTGGGGGCCTCGCTGGGAAGAACATCACATAAAGCAGGTTTGGAGGGCTTCCCAAACCAGGTTTGGAGGTGGTTCAGTGGTTAAGAATCCGCCTGCCAATGCAGGGAACATGGGTTCTATCCCTGGTCCAGGAAGCTCCCAGATGCCATGGGGCGACTAACTCCACGCGCATAGCTACTGAGGCCACGTGCCCTAGAGCCTGTGCTCAGTAACAAGAGAAGCCAGCACAGTCGGAAGCTCATGTGTTGCAACGAGGAAAAGCCCATGCACAGCAAGGAAGACCGAGGCAGCCCCAAATTATATAAATAATAATAATAAAAACAAGTTTGTTTTAGTCCCAGAGACAACAAAAAAGAAATCATTTCCAATGAGCACTTTGCAGTCAACAGATGCTGCAGTTGAGCAGCTTTCTAGGGCTTCCCTGATGGCTCACTGGGTAAAGAATCTGCCTGCAATGCAGGAGACACAAGAGACGCAGGTTCAATCCCTGGGTCAGGAAGATCCCCTAGAGAAGGAAATAGCAACTCATTCTAGTAACATCTATTTCTGCTTTATTGACTATGCCAAAACCTTTGACTGTGTGGATCACAATAAACTGTGGGAAATTCTGAAAGAGATAGGAATACCAGACCACCTGACCTGCCTCTTGAGAAATCTGTATGCAGGTCAGGAAGCAACAATTAGAACTGGACATGGAACAACAGACTGGTTCCAAATAGGAAAAGGAGTACGTCAAGGCTGTATATTGTCACCCTGCTTATTTAACTTATATGCAGAGTACATCATGAGAAACGCTGGACTGGAAGAAACACAAGCTGGAATCAAGATTGCCGGGAGAAATGTCAATAACCTCAGATATGCAGATGACACCACCCTTATGGCAGAAAGTGAAGAGGAACTCAAAAGCCTCTTGATGAAAGTC
>NW_011494615.1:5407186-5411584 GCF_000754665.1 Bison bison bison
TATGGATGTGAGAGTTGGACTGTGAAGAAAGCTGAGCACCGAAGAATTGATGCTTTTGAACTGTGGTGTCGGAGAAGACTCTTGAGAGTCCCTTGGACTGCAAGGAGATCCAACCAGTCCATTTTGAAGGAGATCAGCCCTGGGATTTCTTTGGAAGGAATGATGCTAAAGCTGAAACTCCAGTACTTTGGCCACCTCATGAGAAGAGTTGACTCATTGGAAAAGACTCTGATGCTGGGAGGGATTGGGGGCAGGAGGAGAAGGGGACGACAGAGGATGAGATGGCTGGATGGCATCACTGACTCGATGGACGTGAGTCTGAGTGAACTCCGGGAGTTGGTGATGGACAGGGAGGCCTGGCCTGCTGCGATTCATGGGGTCGCAAAGAGTCGGACACGACTGAGCGACTGAACTGAAACTGAACTAGTATTCTTGCCTGGGAAATCCCATGGACAGAGAAGCCTGGCGGACAATTGTCCAAAGGGTCACAAAGAGTCAGACATGACTGAGTGACTAAGCACACCAGTTGCCTTGATATTTGCATGATGCAATGGGTTCCGTGAACTGTGACAACACAGCAGATTTAGGGACCGAGTCCCCTGAATTGTGAAAGCTCCTAGTCCCACACTCTAGTGGGGTTGTGGGATTGTTATTTTTGTGGTTGGGGGAAACTTCTGTGAGTTTTCAAATCAAATTACCACCTGCTTTTCTAAGCAATGCCTCTGACTCCCCTGCTGTCTCCATGTCAACTGCCATTCCTGCTTCTTGACGAAGTAGCCTGGCTCTGGCTACTGGAATGTACATTTTCTAGGCAGGCAGCAAAGAAAGTTGGCCCCAAATTATCATCAAAGGGGTCTGGGTGGATGGATAGAGACTGTTTTAGCACAATCATCCTAAAACTACCAGGGGAAAAAACTGTAATCTGACAAATTATTACTGGCTATGAGGGAGGCCACAGAGCAGAGGAACTCGAGAGTGTCTTAGCAACAATGGAGAGAGGAAAATACAGGTATCCTAGGGAATTTAGATAGCAGTAAAGGGAAGCAGAGTTTTAACAGGCTTAAAGCAAAGTGGGCTGTGTCAAGGAGTTAACATCCGTGCCTGCACAGCACAACGCACCCGGGGTCCCGTTTCCTTTGTCTTAAGCACAGAGTTAGGATAGACGCGGAATGTTGTGTCCGGAAGGATGTGTCTGAAACCCTGCACGTGGGCTGTCAATCAAGGCTGCTTCTCTGTGTCACAGGGACTCAAGCGTCCTGGGCGGGAGTGGCAAGTTTTATTCTTCACTGATGTAACTTCACACTGTCTGTAATCTAAGAGGACAAGATTTCTCAGTGAATAAGCGGGTAGCAGTCACTCAAGAAAGGGGGTTACTGTGACTTTACAGCTCCCTGTCCTTAGAAGACACATTTCCAGTTAATGTGGCCCCTACTGTTTGCTGTGTCTGTTATTCCAGCCTGATGAATGACTGTGCAGATTTTTATTTTCTCAGCCTGAGCTAATTTTTACTCTTTGAAGATACAGATATATAATATAGAACTCACTGTGTGTGCAAGAGAGAGATGGAGGAGGAGGAAGGGGGACGGAGGGAGAGAGAGAAAGACAAAGAATGCATTATTTCTTCATGGATTCTCAATAATCTTTCCCTTGACCTTCCATCCAGGCTTAACACAGGCTGACACACCAAAGGAGAATTTCATTTATTCTAGCCCTTTTTCATTTTCATAACATTCCTAATTTAGTAAACTATGCCTGTGCAGTGAACTCAGGATACTGAAAATTATCATGTCTACATAAAGAACACAATGGCAATATGATAATAAATTGTAAGCATCATAATGATAAAATAATTATAGTAATAATACTGTAATATTGTAATAATTTAGAAAAGGATGCAGGTGGCCCTTCAGTGGAAAGATAGATAAATGAGACTGAGTCATGCTCAATTAAGCATTTGAAAACATGTGAAACTCAACATGCACAAGTGGAATTTTTTTAGAAAGCAAATTTGTGAATGGGATTTTATATAGAAATGTTGCCAATTAAATTTTCAAACAGTCAGCACTTTCATGGTGGTTCAGTGGTTAAGACATGCCTTCCAATGCAGAGGGTGCAAGTTTGATTCCTGGGTGGGGAGCCAAGATCTCACATGCCTCATGGCCAAAAACCCAAAACATAAAAGAGAAGCAGTATTGTACCAAATTCAACATAGATTTTAAAATTGGTCCAAATTAAAAAAAAAATTAATTTTTTTTTTTTTTTTTTTTTACCAACAATCATCCATGACAGCTGGCTATTTCTTTACTAGATGGATCTTTTCTTTCAAAGACAAGCTGCTAATAAAATGAATGATACTAAACATACCAACTCTCAGTGGTTTTTCCTTTTTAAATGGGTATTTATGAAATAGTGATAGTCCCTTAAAGATACGGTTTTCTGGAAGAGGAGTAATTAAAATCTCAGTGTTAGGCACTGTCCCATATGCAGTGAAAATGAGCAAATCTTCCAAAAATGACTGTTTTCTTTCCACTTAAACTGTTGGGCGCAGAGTTGGCCAGCTAATTGCCTGTTCCCTAGAACAGGCAATTCCTTCCATGGATTCAAAGAGAGAAGGCCATGGGGTGAGGGCCTGGGGAAAAAGAAGAAATACGAAGGAGAGGGGCAAGATTCTACCTACTTAAAGCAGTGGAGTACCTAAACCTCAGCTCCACCTCCATCCTCCCCATCCTTTATGCCCAGCCCCACCCCTCCCCATAGGAATGAATGGCACCCAGCAGGGTGTGAGCCTGGAGCTGGGCTGGGTTTGCCTCGGTTAGGCATCAGAAAGGCAAGGAGGTGGCTGGTGGAGTCAGAAACCATGTAAGTGAATGGAAAAGTCATGAGAAGACAGAAGTCTTGGGATGCATCCCGAGTAACCTGTAGATGATAGGGGAGCCCATGCTGACTTGAACACTGATGTTTAAGAACTGGTAAGCAGGGACTTCCCTGGCAGTTCAGTGGCTAAGACCCTGAGCTCCCAATGCAAGTGGCCCAGGTTCGACCCCTGGTCAGAGAACTAGGATCCCATGTGCCGCAACTAAGAGTTCACATGTCACAGCTAAAAAGATCTCGAGTGCCACAAATAGAAAAAAAAACGATCCTGAATGCCACAGCTATGACCCAGTGTGGTCAAATAAATAAATTTAAAAAACTGCTAGGCATGGAGTTTTATTTAAGGGGTAGGATGTGACTGCTACTACTGTTTGGAAAACATGGACTTAAAAGATCCTATAATCAGGCAAAAAGGAAGGGTTTGTGATGTTCTTAACCATAGCTACTGGGCAGTTTGATATAAAAATAAACAGCACTGTAAACTTCAAGAGATGGATGGAAAAATCTAAGATTCCATAGCAGGACATAAAAGCCCCCTCTTGATAATAAAGACAGGAAGAACTAAAGCTAATTCAAATATTGTAATATGCATGGGAAAACACTTGGCTTTGAAACAAATAAATTAGTTTCTAATTATGAAACCTGGCTTCTTTACAAACATTGTTTTCTCTGCTTGGAGTGAGCTATTGAGGCAATTATGAACAAAAGTATTTTCTTATCACAGAAGAAGTGATGGCAAATTAGTTTATAAATATTTAGCAGTTATGCAGTCAAGCCAATAAAAAAGAACACATTTTATTGTCCATCATGCTGATTAGAGTCCTGAAATAGTGTTAAAATTAGGTTATGTTTTCCTCATTGGGAACTTCAGATATAATATTGTTATGTAATCCATTTCCCTCTCAGGAGTCTAATGGGTTCAAGTCAGGTTTGAATTCGGGTTTGGTCCTTGTGAAATGAAGAGGAAATTAGAAGTCAGTCCCTGAGATCACCAAAAATCTGATTCTGGAGCCTGATTTACTGGAATGGCTGCCAATAGAGTCATCAACAGAAATGGATATTTATGAAACATCAGGTTTCTCCAACTTGTGCCTGGCAGACCCAGCCGGAACTGTGTGTGCTCAGTCCTGTTTCTCTGTGGACTGGTTTCACTGAGACACTGGAGCAGTAAAGAGCTAAATGACATTTAACCCCAACTGCAAGCATTTAATGCTCACATCATTATAGTAATAATAAAGAAATGCTACTACAAAATAAGCAGAATAAAAAAATCTTATTTCTTGGTGAGCCTCCACAAGTTCCTTGTAATATTTCCTTGCACCTTAACAAAAAGTGTGTGTGTGTATATATATATATATAGAGAGAGAGAGAGAGAGAGAGAGAGAGAGTGCTTCCCAATTTCATTTTTGGAAATGGTTTTATGATGCATTACGATTTACACAAATAAAAGTCTCAGAGAGCATTGCATCTCTAAAGCATGAAGATAACTTATTGTTCTGGCAAATGATAAAGCTGCTTACAGTGGCA
>NW_011494615.1:5411684-5414275 GCF_000754665.1 Bison bison bison
CAGTGGCAGCTTTGATTTATTGAAGCAATTCACATACACTTGGAAAGTATATTAGCTTTGCCTCTGCCCACAAAGGGCACATTTGAGCTGGGTAGGACACTCCAGTGATGAATTACAGACCAGATCCAACTGAAGGCAACTGGCACATCAAATGCCTAAAGGCTCCAAATTACAGCAAGAATGTGTTTTCCATGGTAATCCCTCACATGCAGTGGCATCCATGGTAGGCAAGGAAACAAATTAGGGCCTCACTGTTTTATTTCATGGCAGGGTTTTTTAGTAACAAAGCTTCTCTTGTTTTTTATCAGTAGAGAGACTGGGATCCCCACACTGTATCCAATATTAGCTTAGGCATGTGTGCCCTTAAAACTATAACTGGTTACCAATTGGTTCCAGAATGAAACTTGGCAGAGCCATGTACCCAAACACCCAGTTTCCTCTTTGAAGAAGAGAAACATGACTCCAGCTATATATATGACCCACATTTGAAATCTAGAAAGTTAAACCCCTAATGGATGATCACTTGGTAGAAGATTTCACCGCACTGGATCTTAGATAGTCCCCCTTCACAGAAAAGAGGTACCTGAGCATAGAAAGTCTTCAGAATCAGAGCCCGTTTCTTCCACAGGCTCAGTGAGGGCCCCAGAGTGACATGACTCATCAGTCACTGTGATCTGGGTATCAGGCACTTAGTCCCCACAATCTCAGCCATCTCCTCTCATTATTGCATTAACCACGGTTGAGCCAGTGCTGGGATTCCCTTCACTTTGCAGATGAGAACACCGAGGTAGAATGGTTAAGTCCTCACTAAGGTCACACAGCTATAAAGGCTGTGTGAAGCCAGGTCATCTAACTTCTCAGTTTTTATTTCTAACCATTCCATTATATAGGACAAATGACTTCTGCGTCATAATTATGGAGGCTGATCTGTTTTAAACGACTAATTTTTATCTTTGCCATCTTTCTCATTTTTGATCTCAGTAGGAGGAAACTACTTACACTTGATTAATTGAATAAGTACTGAAAGCACTTTACTTGCATTTGCATTCTCATGTCACCTCTTTGTTTCTTGGAATGGCTGAGCTTTGTTCCTTGGCAAGAAAGCATGCAAAATTGCATCCCAGCTGACAAGAAGGATGGGTGATTGATTTTCAGTGCACCGATGCTTCACTTAGGGAATAAAAGGAAGGAAGCAGGGCAAAAGAGGGAACCCAGTTAACTACTTGTTACCATGTTTCTGTACTAAACCTCATGCTTTTTCTTCTTAGCTAAGCTTCTTAGCTATCACTCAGAATCAGTCTTAGACATGTCTCTCACAAGCTCTGTTATCACTCTCTCAACCCAAGTCAGAGCAGAAGGAAAAAAAAGGGGCAGAAGCAATCCCGCTCAGAATTTGACATTCTGACAGACAACTCAGCAAAAAGAAGTGCAGTCTTGGGATAGGGTAAGAACAATGCTGTGTTGAGTGAATCTATTCTATTTCGTCAGGTAGGAAAGTGAAATTATTTCGTACAATTTCTATCCAGAATTTAAAATCAGCTGCTAAAAAGGATAATTTTCTGTCTTTTTTTAAAAAAACCAACCTAAGCATAATTTTCCCTGCCCTTCAGCAATAGTACATACATGAGACAATAATGTATGTCTCATTATTTAAATCCTGATGTTGTGGCTTTGTATTTAGCCAACAGAAGAAAGAGAATCACTTCAGATTCTGACAAACAAAGAGGTTTTGGAAATAACAAGTGTTAAAACTCCTTGCCATAACTTCAAAATACTTAAAAAAAATCCACTCTTGATTGTGTAAACCTATGTTTACATGTATATGGATTCTGATCTTTCATATACAAACAAGAGAAATTAACATTTTTGTAAAAGTGGTAGATTTACATTTGTTTCTCTACAAAGATTTAGAAAACAAAAATGCATATATATTATATATATGTATATTATATATTTATATGCAAACAGAAAACTAAAGCCCCATCCGTCCCAACATTATCTAAGGTCTCTTTTTTGCCCAGTAATTCTGAGTTTCTCCTGATCTCTTTTGTGACCAAAGAAAACTGTGCTTGAGAGAGTCACCTGAGTCCGGGATGAGGGTGTAACACTTTCTGAGATCAATTCCTGACTTCTATACACTGTGTCCTACATTGCTATCTCCCCACGGGCACGGAGGAAAGCAAGAGAAGATCCAAATACACCCAAGGGGCACGCATCAGCCCTCGGAGAGACAACACATGAGAGTCCATGGAGACAGAAACTGCTAAATCTGTTGCCACACCACTGTATGCTGGTTACATCTGTGACATTTCTAGTGCAAGCCATCAGCCTTTAAAATCAAAGCCACCATATCACAAATAAACATGTCTAAAAATGCTCTTATTTATCATGCAGAAGTATGCATATAAGACAGCTCTAATTTTTCTTGACAAGTATGTCTAAGAAGGACTCACACTATTCTTTTTCATCAAACTCCGGGAGTTGGTGATGGACAGGGAGGCCTGGCGTGCTGCAGTCCATGGGGTCGCAAAGAGTCAGACACAACTAAGCCACTGGGCTGAACTATATCTATACTAGATATAGTGTATATA
>NW_011494615.1:5414375-5422529 GCF_000754665.1 Bison bison bison
ATATATATATATATATATATATATATATATATTTTTTTTTTAGCTTACCCACAAAAGTTAAAGCATTCACCATATTCTTTCACGGGACCAGAATAGACACTAACATTTAATTTCCTAAAGCAAGTGAATTTCTTTTAAAAATGTACCTTTTTTAAAAAAAATTATTCACTTGTCTTTGGCAGCACTGGGTCTTCCTGGCTCCTGGGCTTTTCCCTAGTTGCGGCAGGCAGGGGCTATTCCGTGCTGTGGTGTGAGGGCTTCTCACTGCAGTGTCTCTTGTGGAGAACGGGCTCTAGGGCGTACAGGCTTCCGTAGTTGTGGCATACAGGCTTAGTTGCTCCATGGCAAGTGGGATCTTCCCGGACTAGGGATTGAACCTGTGTTGCCTGCATTGGCGGGTGGATTCTTTACCACTGAGCTACCAGGGAAGCCCCGAAAATACGCCTTTTTATTTTAGTGATCCTTAGCAAATCAATCCCTTCTGAAGATCCTATTTGAACAACAATTTCACAAAATTTTACTGTGGAAGAACAATTTCTGAATGCTTCCACGAATATTAGAAAGTGATGGAAAATTTTGAAATAATACCCCTTAGTACACAATTTCTATACTGGGACTGGGGGTTTGCCCCTACCTAGGCCTCTGCATCAGAGAAGGCAATGGCACCCCACTCCAGTACTCTTGCCTGGAAAATCCCATGGACAGAGGAGCCTGGTAGGCTGCAGTCCATGGGGTTGCAAAGAGTCGGACATGACTGAGCGACTTCACTTTCACTTTTCACTTTCGTGCATTGGAGAAGGAAATGGCAACCCACTCCAGTGTTCTTGCCTGGAGAATCCCAGGGACGAGGGAGCCTGGTGGGCTGCCATCTGTGGGGTCGCACAGAGTCGGACACGACTGGAGCGACTTAGCAGCAGGCCTCTGCATTGTTAGTTATAACTTCAAACTCAAGGTCAATGTACTATATTCACTTCTATCAAACGTATTAGGGACTTCCCTGGTGGTCCAAGGGTTAGTCATCTGCCCTGCAATGCAGGGGACACGGGTTCGATCCCTGGTCAGGAAACTAAGCTCTCACAGGCTATGGAGCTACTGAGCCCGTATGATGTAACTGCTCAATCTGTGCACTGCAACAGAAGATCCCTCATGATGTAATGATATCCCCAGTGCCGCGTCTAAGACCCAACGCAGCCGAATAAATAAATATATAACATTTTTTAAAAATGCATTCGATTTTATGGTGATCCCTAAAGGACTTGTGGTTGTCAAAAGAGAATTGCTGGGTTGCCATTTTGATATTGGATGATTTCTATGTGGTTCCATGGCATTTGGTAAAGTTCTCTTCTTTCACAGAAGGAAAACATGGGGGAGGAAGTCAACACCCGCCTCCTCGCTCTTCACAAGGCATGCCACTGAAAGGCAGGTGGATGCTACAAGCTGCTGTTCAGTTGCCAAGTCCTGTCCGACTCTGCGACCCAAAGGACAGCAGCACACCAGGCTTCCCTGTCCTTCACCATTTCCCGGTGTTTGCTCAAACTCATATCCATTGAGTTGATGATACCATCCAACCATTTCATCCTGTTGTCCTCAATCTTTCCCAGCATCAGGGTCTTTTCCAGTGAGTTGGCTCTTTGCATCAGGTGCCCAAGTATTGGAGCTTCAGCTTCAGCACCAGTCCTTCCAATGAATATTCAGGGTTGATTTCCTTTAGGATGGACTGGTTTGGTCTCCATGCTATCCAAGGGACTCTCAAGAGTCTTCTCAAGCACCATAGTTCAAAAGCATCAATTCTTTGTTGCTCAGTTTTCTTTATGGTCCAACTCTCATATCTGTACATGATTACTGGAAAAACCATAGCTTTGACAATATGGACCTTTGTCAGCAAAGTGGTATCACTGCTTTTTAATATGCTATCTAGGTCTGTCATAGCTTTTCTTACAAAGCCTTTTAAACACCATCAAGCCTTTTAAACACTGATATCAGATGCAGAACATGCAGTCCTAGGCAGGATTTCCTCCACGGGACTGCAAGTCACATTATGTTGGTGACTCCCTGATGGGCTGTCCTGAGGCTAGGCAAGCAGACCACCTCCCACTAAGATCCCCGTTGGGATGGGTGGGAATGATGAAAGCGGAAGAATTCTTAATCACAGTCACCAGCAGGTTAATACAACAAAAGTATGTCAGTTTATTCTATGAGAGAACTTTTGATAGGTTTCCTCACCCCAAACTGTGTAATCATTTAAAAAAGACATACAGCACCACTAATCTTAGAACTGTGGCCCTGAGATTTTTCTTCTCCCACATCTAAGTGTTTGGGTCTCTGTGTCAGCTACTGAGGCCTCTGATTCACTTCTCTAGTGATTATTTCAGAAAGATTTCAGGACTTCACTGGTGGTGCACTGGTTAGGAATCTGCCTGCCACTGCAGGGCACACAGGTTCACTCCCTGATCCAGGAAGATCCCACACTCTGTGGAGTCACTAAGCCCGCGAGTCGCAACTATTAAGCTTGTGCTCTAGCACTCAGGAGCTGCGACTGCTGAAGCCGGTGCTCCCAGAGCCCATGCTCTGCAGGAAGAGAAGCCGCTGGAAGGAGAAGCCCACACTCTCTGACTAGACAGTAACCCCCACTCGCTGCAAAGGAGAAAAGTCCGAGCAGCAGTGAAGACCCAGTGCAGACAAAAACACACTCAAAGAAACCCCCAATAAATTAAAAAAAAAAAAAAAATTTCAGAGCACCTGGTCTAAGAATCCATAACATTTAGTGAAAAAAGTCCTCGAGGGATAGAGGGGAAATGACCCCTCCCCACTAGAACTGAGCAATCCTGGGAATGATTTCGAGTTTATTTGGCTCCAGGGGTCAATTCTGATTTTGAACTTCTGGCCATCAATACAACACTAAATTAAGACTTCACACAACAATATGCAGGTCTTTAAATTAGGGTTAAATTGGACATTTAGAACCATCTTTTCCAACATTTGGTCTTATCATTTTAGGAAATGCTGCCATTTGTTCATTCAAAAATATTGATTGTGTGCCTGCTACGTGAGATTTACAATGACACAGCTGGTCTCCACTGGCAGTAAGAGGTCAAGGATGCTTTCCTTCTCCAGCCCTTTAGCCTTCACGAATCCAGTGCTGATCAGGCTCAGGCGGTAAAAAATCTGCCTGCAATGCGAGAGACCTGGCTTGGGACGATCCTCTGGAGGAGGGCATGGCAACCCTCCAGTATTCTTGCCTGGAGAATTCCATGGTCAGAGGAGCCTGGCGGGCTACAGTCCATGGGGTGGCAAAGAGTTGGAGATGACTGAGTGACTAAGCACGGCACGAAGAGTGAGAGAAAATGTGTGAGGATCTGAGGTCCCAGACTGAGGGCTCTAATATTCTAACAGCTGGAGAGTACCACGCCTGTGGGTCAGGGGAATAGTGTTCCATATGTGCATAGACACGGCGCCTGTTGCCAACCTCAGTGATTGAATGTGAAAAGCAAATAGGTTAACACCGAGAAACGGTATCAGCATCTCCTCAACAGCATCACAGATATCACTTTTACAATGTTCAAAGTATAGTCTATCATTATTAACACAAATATTTTCCATGACAGAATATCTCTGTAATTTTAACTAACTAATTTTCTTTCTTTTTTTTTTTTATCATCTACTATCTATCAGGTTGACCAAAAAGTTCATTTGGATTTTCCTGTAACACCTTATGGAAAAACCCAAATGAACTTTCTGGACAACCCAATATCTATCCATCTATCTACTTATTTAAATTTTTATTTTATATTGGAATATAGTTAATTCTCTGTAATTACAGTTTAAAATAGGTGAAGAGATAATCACTGGAAAAATTTATGTGGAATAATAATGATGTATTCCATATGTGTGCACATGTGGGTGGTGAGTATGTCTGTGTGTGTAGCTGTTATAGTTTTTGATTTGCATGTTGAGGACACTGTGTTACTTAAATATGTTATAAAATCACAACAGATCTGAGCAGATGCCTGGTTGGGGGTGCAAGTGGCTTACTTGTGGGATGACACCAGGCCTGTGTCTCCAAATATCACTGAACTTCTGCCTGGTTTTATTAGGGGATCAATGAATAAATGCCTGATTACAAAACCACTTGGAAATTAAATCTGTACAAACAAAACTCATGATACACCCGAAAAAACGTTTTGGTCATTCACATCATTGGTGGCTGCAGTGCTAATCTTTCCAGGCTCTACATACTGGAAATTCACAGTATTTTAGTTTTTGCTTTCCATCATTTAATAATGAAAAGTCATACTGGTTCTTAATTCTACTTAGTTTTCCCTCAGAGAAGATTAAAATATGCTTCACAAAGACATACTAGAGGGACTTCCGTGAAGTTCCAGTGGGTAAGATTCAATTCCCAATGCAGTGGGCCTGGGTTCGATCCCTAGTCAGGGGACTAGATCCCACATGCCACAACTAAAGATCCTGCATGCCACAATTAAGACCCAGTGCAGCCAAATAAATAAATTAAAAAAGATCCCAATAAACAGACTAGAACACTAACTCTGCTGACAATCTTGATGGGCTACCTCCATGCACATCAAGGCACAGAGAGGAGGAGGAGGAGGTTCAGAGGGGTGTTCTCCAATAGGAAGTCCCTGGGTTCATGGGAGCAGTGACTGTGTAACTGTATCCTGTTATTGTAATAAAACAAACAAACAAACAACCACCCAGGAAGGCACAGAAGTCACGTGACTAGTCTATAAGTAGTTTTGCCTTATAAGCAGTCAGGAGAGAAGGATATATGTATGTATCTTTCCTGATGGCTCAAATGGTAAAGAATCCGCCTGCAACGCAGGAGACCCCGGGCTCAAGCCCTAGGTGGGGAAGATCCCCTGGAGAAGGAAATGCCTACCCACTCCAGTATTCTTTCCTGGAGAATTCCATGGACAAAGGAGTCTGGTGGGCTATAGTTTATGGGGTTGCAAAGGGTCGGACACAACTGAGCGACTAACACTTTCACTTTGAACATACACGTACGATCCACAGGCTGATTCACTTCCTCATACAGCAGAGACTGACACGCTGACTCAGCATTATAGACCAGTTATACTCCAGTTAAAAAAAGTAACAAAAAAAAGAAAACGCTGGTCACTTTTGTCACGCACCTTGCTTACTCTAACCTCTTCATCTTAATAATCATCTCTGAACACATCCCTCAATCTAGAGAAAGCCCACATTTGCTGCATCTGACAGGATTCTTGACAATGCAGACATCTTGGAAGATATGGATGGAAATCTCCCCCAACTTGAACCCGATGGTATTCCTGTTCATGAGGATTCTTTAGAATGTACAGAAGGAAATAAACATCAGAGGAATTCTCAACGTAGATTAACTTTAGGGCAACTGTTCTTAAAGATTAATGGCCTATTAATTGCTTGAGAATGCATTTTGCAAAAGCTGATCTGTCTGATTAGTATCAGTTGCACTTAGTTAAAATTTAAAAAAAAAAAAAAAGCTTTTGAAGAGACTGAAGAAACGTACCCTCTCTACAAAAGGAGAGTATTCCTGGGGGAGAGGTGGTACCAGTTATCTGTACTTTTGATAAGCTCCCCTCCCCATCCTAATGCAGAGGGACCATCTCCTGAGACACAGTGATTTAGGAATGATGAATGCGCCTTTTTCCAATGGCTAATCTCCAACATATCAACACCTCTCCTGAAGAAGAATCTAACAGCCCCAGTTCCGTGATGGGGTCTTTAGAATCTTTAAAGTTTCAAATTGCTTTCACAACGCTTCCGAATCTTTCTAGGTACATAACAGCATCCTAATAAATCCATGAAATTCATCTCAAGCCCCTTGAAGAGAAGGAGACATCAAATTCCCAGCTGATTTATTTTTCTACTTCCTGCTTCAACTTGCATGCCTGTTAGCTCCCAAAATAAAGCCATCTGCAGTGATTTCACAGAGGTTCTGGTTTGCCTGGAGCCTCTCACATCCCCTCCACCCAACAGGGGCTTCTGCTGCAAATGTAGCAGAAAGAGCCAGATGGCGGTTGTCTTGTACAAGTGCTGGCCGTCACCACCAGGCAAATGTACAGGATTCAAGTAGCCGGTCTTCCCGACAGTCCTGCGGACCCTGGGGGCCACCAGTGTGAGCTGGGACAGGAAGAAAGCTCGTGGGATGCTGCGAGCTGGCATTATTGATTCAAATCATTTATAGTCAGTTACTGTCACTACAAACCAACAACAAATACAAGAACAACAAAGAAGGGAAAAGGAAAAAGAAAGCTTTTGGTGTCTTTTTAACTCTGTGTTTCACAGCCTCTTGAATAAACCCCAGCATATCCTCTCAGGCTTTTTAATCTCTATTTATAAATATGCACAGGGACAATGTGATGTTTAATACTTGCCATCTAGTTCCAGAAGGTATAATGTAGTTCCTGCAACATTTGAGTAGCTCCAAGTGGGAAGTCACACATGATCGCTGTTTTTTTCTGGTTAATCCTAGTCGGTGATGGGGAAAACGATCCGGTGTGTTAGTGCTTGTTGACAATGTTATGAGAACTCCTTGGCAAAACACACTCATTTTCTACACTTACTATGTTCTTGTTTTATTTTGGCAGCACCACACAGCATGGAGGATGGTAGTTCCCGGACCAGGGATTGAACCTGCACCCCTTGCAATGGGAGCACAGAGTCTTAACCGCTAGATCGCCAGGGAAGTCCCTGCACTTAATATCTTTTTTTCAATCCTTCACTTTAGAAAGAACGGGTAGATTTCTGCAAGGAGAGAGACTTCAAAAGAAACCAACTTGTCAAAAACCTGACCTTGCACTTCCAGCCTCTAGAAAGGGGAGAAGTAAATTCCAGTTCTTTATGGTACACAGACACACACACACACACATACAACACACTCAACACATACAACATGCACACACACACACACACACGGCAGATACTAATTCTCTTAATTTTTTTTGCTACTTGTGCCAAATACTTGTTCCTGAATAAGAGACAATAAATCTCTTGGCAAACACTTACATTCCTGAAGTTCCAAACTGAACAGGTGGTTCAATTACCTGGAAAAAGAAGCCAAAGCCCACAACACACTAAATATCCTTCCACAGCTGACAAACTCAGCAGCACTAGAATTTAGAAATCAACAGTTACACGTGCATACTCTATCATTGTTCTGAGGAAGGAAAAACACAGAGGAGAGGGATGGAGTGCCTTAGGAAGAGGGTGAGTTTGGAACGTAGGCTGATATGGGATTATTGACTTCCTGGGACCTTAGGAGAGCTTAGGACTGAAAATCGCATCAGCTGGTTCCCATACCTACTGAATGATGTCCCTGGAGTCAGACTTCCTAGACTCATCTACCTATTGATATAAATTCACATGCCAGGATTTGTCTTGCCATTTCTAACACAGGGAGAAAAGCATTTTGAGCTCATGGAATGTTTTTAGAAGCATACTTAGTATGTCATAAGTTCTGCCAAATTAATACATTAATTTTCACACCAGTCACCAAATATGCCATCATATCCTGCCAGAATTTAGAAAAAACCTATTATGCAAATTCATAATCGAAAATAAATGTAAAAGGAAGTGTTACCAGTCATTTAAATTCAGTGTACATGGATGAACACATTCATGTACATAGGCACACACACATACAAACATACACACAAACTCCTTAAAACCCCATTTCCTTTTCTCTGCTTGCATTCTAGAAAATACCAGCTAAGGGAAATAATGACACAATTCCCATTCACAGATGAACTATTTTCATTAATGGGATGAGAGAGCAAGTGATCGGTAGCGGGGGTCAATGGGTAAACATGTGGAGGAGCGCAAGGAGTCTTGTCTCCAGTTTAAGTTTCTGTGCCTGACAAACAGCGGCGCCAAGGGGCCCCAGGGAAGGAGGTACGGAGCGCACGCTTCCATGCTTGCTCCCCAGGTTCTTGTTGCCAAGGAAACCTTCTCCTTTGTGTGACACATCCCAGAGATGCTTGAGGTCGACTCCAACTCTAGAGTGTGTGAGCTCCTTGAATTGTGTCATTTTAACAATGGGAAATTAAAAAGACAAGACTGCTTGACAGAAGGTAGAGAAATACTCTGAAATTTCTGTGAAGCCCTCCCTGTTTGGGGAGACAATAGCAAAGCCAA
>NW_011494615.1:5422629-5423152 GCF_000754665.1 Bison bison bison
ACACCACCGCACCTGCCTGCTCTCTCATTTCATGATGTTCTCCCTGGAACTCACTCAACTACTGTCACACACACACACACGGCAGATACTAATTCTCTAATTTTTTTTGCTACTTGTGCCAAATACTTGTTCCTGAATAAGAGACAATAAATCTCTTGGCAAACACTTACATTCCTGAAGTTCCAAACTGAACAGGTGGTTCAATTACCTGGAAAAAGAAGCCAAAGCCCACAACACACTAAATATCCTTCCACAGCTGACAAACTCAGCAGCACTAGAATTTAGAAATCAACAGTTACACGTGCATACTCTATCATTGTTCTGAGGAAGGAAAAACACAGAGGAGAGGGATGGAGTGCCTTAGGAAGAGGGTGAGTTTGGAACGTAGGCTGATATGGGATTATTGACTTCCTGGGACCTTAGGAGAGCTTAGGACTGAAAATCGCATCAGCTGGTTCCCATACCTACTGAATGATGTCCCTGGAGTCAGACTTCCTAGACTCATCTACCTATTGATATAAAT
>NW_011494615.1:5423252-5430533 GCF_000754665.1 Bison bison bison
CTGGTGGTCCAGGGATTAAGAATCCACCTTCCAATGCAGAGGACTCGGGTATGATTCCTGGTCAGGGAATGAATTTTCCACACGCCGCAGAGCTTAAGTCCGAGCAACACAACTATGGAGCCCGCACACCATAACTAAGATCTGACACGGCCAAAAAATAAAACATTAAAAAAATAGCAAATGTGCATGTTCATCTGTAAATACCATTTTGCATAGAAATATAGTGTTGTAGAACTGTTCTGATAATCAGTCTACATGCAAGTAAAACAATAAGGTGTTTCCAATAAATAAAAATGCAGTATTAAGAAGAAACTGTCATGATCTACGCTTATTTGCCTATATACAACAAGCGTATGCAGAAGTTCAAAGGCAGAAAAAAAGAGGCAAAAATAAAAAAAAACCCTGTTCTGTTAGCAAGGAGTTTTTGTGTTTTTCAAAAAATTCTTTTCATATAAGTACTGTGCTGTTTGTACAGTTTCTAAAAAGTTATACGTTCTAAATAAAATGACAAAAATTACCTCTAGGATTGAAAATTGCCACAATTTTCAGCTAGACAGGAGCTTAACGCTTTGATTTATCTTTTGTCCTTGGATTTTTCTTTTTGACTAGCTTCCCAGTAAAAATAGAGCCTTTCCTCCAAGACAGACCTAGTTGGTATCAACTGAGTGTTAGGTAGTTAGAAGAGGAAAAAGGAGTTCAAAAGGGTCGTGGCTAAAAGACAAAGAAGGGGAAAGCCCACGAAATAGAACAAAGGAAGGTCCGAGGACCAGAGTGAGGACCTCAGGTAAATCAAACAGCACTCCTGGCTAGCCCATTTTACATAGGGAGGCCCAGGGGGAGGAGAAAAAAACATATAAAAAGAGGAGCCAAAACTGGGCCAGGGACTTTTCGCTTCTTTGTCTTTTAGCCACCACCATTTTGGACTCCTTTTTCCTCTTCTAACTACCTAGCATGAGGAAGCCAAGGTGTTCATCAAAATTCATCAAAGAGTAACCCAAGCCGTTTGACCTCTATCATATAAAATTAACACCTCACAGTCCAGTCAACACGGTCCACACAAAGATGAATCATCAGAGTGATAGCTATCTATGCATTGTTTTCCTTGGGAAAGAAATGCACACAATCCCACCTGGAGCTAAGTCTGACGCATCCTCCTACGCGTTCTTACAACCCCTTGAAATGTGTCCTCCACTGCAGTAGCCTGCATTTTTTTGTGGGGAGCTCTCTTCTGACTCCTCTTTCTGCCATTTATTTTTTGTTCTTGAAACAGTTATGACCCACAATGGCTCATAAAAAGTTCAGTGGTGCTGGACCTACTTCAAAAATAAAAACAAAAAAGCAACAGAGTAAGAGCATCTGGGAAAAAATTAAAAATGCAATTTTAATGAGTCTCTAGGCGCCTTTGAGGAAATGGTGTGGGAATCAGGGAGAAGATGTCAGTGGGCGGTTAGGGATTGGTGGCTGTCCTCGAAGGCCATCACAGTCCTCCCTGCAGCCAGGGAAGATGAGCTGACAATCGGGAAGAGAACCTGGAAGCAACCACACAGGGGACTGTGGCCGTTTCAGGGATCCGAACAAGAGCATGGGTGTGAAGCCCGTTGCACGCTGCTCTTGCAATGAAGAGCTGTGCAAAACCGCCTCTGCCGTGGAATCTTGCTGTTACAAGTGAGTTAGTGATCCTGCTTGAAAGCAGGCAACCCCCATCTGCTTTAAAGAGGATATGTGAGCCACTGTGCGTCTTTGAGAATTATACTAATTTCACGAGCCTCCTATCACCCTGCAGCCTTCCTGGCTTACAGTTACTGCTATCTGGATCTAGAGTTATCAGGTTCATGAGGCATCATGTGGACAGAGGGGCCAGTGGCAATTCAAAGCTCAAGGGGGTGATCACAGTTTTGTGCTTGTGCTGCTGGTTTGAGGAAGGGGCAAGCTAGGATGTCATGAATACAGTAAGTCCATGCTGAATGGCTTGGCTGAATTTATATATATATATGGTGTCCCTAAAGAAATAGTCACATCTGAAGACAGAGGAAAGAAGAAAGAATTTTAGTATTAGTTGCTCAGTTGTGTCCGACTCTTTGCGACTCCATGGACTGTAGGCTGCCAGGCTCCTCTGTCCATAGAATTCTCCAGGCAAGAATCCTGGAGTGTGTAGCCATTTCCTCCTCCAGGGGATTTTCCCAACTGAGGGATAGAGCCTGGGTCTCCTGCATTGCAGCTAAATTCTTTACCACTGAGCCACCTGGGAAGAGGAGCCTTTTCAGGGCTACTTCCTTGGAGATAGTGTCCTTTGATGTTAGTGATTTGCACAGTTTTCTATTCAAAATTAGAAAAACATCAACAATGTTAAGCAATAGTGAACTCCTTGGAAATGACAAATTTAAAGACTAGGCTAATACTTTTTTCTTGGGTACCGTGTTAGCTTGGAATTTGGAAAGCACGATGTAAACAACATAATTCAAGATGCTGTTCACTGTTTTATTACCACAAATTTCTAAGTGAAATCAATACCCTAAGGCTCACTTGATGCTGGCTCTAGGGACAACACTGGAAACAAAAGACAGTCGGTAAGTTTCATGCTCTGCTTCGAAATGTAGGGAAAATCCAGCTCATTTTTCTGAATCATCTGAATGTTAGATTGTGGACGTCTTTGGGGGAAAGCAGTGTGCTATCCCTTAATGGCAAGGGATGTGTAGAGCGGAAAGAAATGAGATTGAAAAACTAAAGTAAAGGGGGAAATGCAGACAGTGAACACATGAGATGCAAGCACCCAGACTTTGCAGGGAAAAATCTTATTAAATACAAGGAAAAATGACAAGGAAAACAAATGACAAACAGGAGAGAGAGAGACCGACTGTTTATTAGAGTTAAGAATTAAAGATAGAAAACAGGGACTGCCCTGGTGGCCCAGGGCTTAAGACGCTGCACTTCCACTGAAGTGGACATGGGTTCAATCCCTGGTCAGGGAACTCAGATCTCACATGCCGTGTGGCCAAAAAGTAAATATTTTAAAAATAAATTAATACAAGTAAAGATGGAAAATAAAATAAGAAAATGGATTTAGGGATGGGAAGGAAACGGAGACCATGAAGAATGAAAAAAAAATTTTCTAAAGAAAAATGCAGCTGAGAAATGAAGTCATTCGTAGACCTAGGTGAGAGCTGACAGCAGAAATTGCTGGCAACCAATTTGTAAGAAATAAAAAAATGCAGCACACGAAAAGGGAGGGTCAAGACTATGTACAGCACAAAACATCTTAAATTCTCTTAATTTACTTTGGCTTTATAGCATCAGGTAGATCTGACACCTTGGAACAAGTAGTTTGGGTTCTCTGGATATCACTATTGCATTCATATTCTCTTAGGACATCACATATGAAAGATGTTCGAGTTTTCAAAAAACAGTATTTGTGTGCTTTTCTGGCCACAATTCTTTCCTTATCATCCTCTAATCTGACTCTCTTTTTCTTTAACAAGCTATGTTTTCCACTTTCTGTTGCATAAGATAAAGAAAAGAGATAATGTTATGATCTGTCTTAGGATCTTTACAGGAAAGCAGAAAGTCTAACTGTCGCAGTCATGTTTAACTGCGCAACAGATGAATATATTCACACCAAAGGTACATAAAATGCAAAGTGTTAAAGTAACTATTTCAAATATGTTGAATAAATTCTTTTACCGTGACCTGGGGGACAGAGGGACCTGGCCATCTGTATTACTTTCCAAACCTGTAAGATTTTCAGACCTAAAAACAGCACGATTCCCATCATTGCTTCTAATAGTGTTAACCTTTCCCAGAATCCCAGCTTAACACTTCTCATTCCTATTTCTGTAAATGGAATAATTAGACCAATTAATGAAAGAAACACATGAACATTTCCATAGAAACCTTTTCCAGACTGATATTTTCAGAACAGCATGTTCCGCAAGGATTTATCCATGTGACTTCCTCTGATGTTAACAGAAATCAGACAATTAAATTCTCCTGTAACTCTTTTATAATTTACCCCCTCTGCTCTTAGGAATATAATAATGCAGACATCCAAAGCGCAATCACTTCCTTAGAGTTGTCAAGTGCAAAAATTTTTGCATCGCTTCTCTGAGTGATTATTGGTTATATATTCTTTCTCAAATTAAAAAAAATAGATTAATGAGGTTTTAAATATTAAAATGTATGGAAATTATATGAAGGGTAATTAGGAAAATAGTTCTCTCTTTTAAAAAATAATCATCAAACTTGGGAAATAAATTTAAGATAAAAAGAGAAGGTCCCAATTTCGATAAATGAGCATCTCTTATTGGTCACACCAGTCAATCACATTCTTTCTTTAGCTCTGATCTCTGATGCTCTGTCTCCTTAGCTTAGCCAATCCTGAGAGGGAAAGAAGTCAAGATGAGGAATATCATCCTAAGAACAAAGACGGAGAAAATGTTTTTAAAGATAAAACCCTTCTCAATTACATTGATACTGACTGCTTAATAAGTAAGGCTAGAAGGACAGGAGTCACTGTCAAGTTCACGCAACTGATCTGGTTAAATAAATTTATAGACTCCATTAAGGTGCATTTTGCCCCATCCCAAATGCGTTTCAAAACAACATTAAAGAGGCAATAATCTTCCTTCTCAGTAGGAGCTGTTAATAGGAACAATATGCTATTGCAACAAGAAATATTACTCCTGAAAGAAAGAAAAAAATAAGACGTTGCTTTTCCTATCAGGAAAGGAGCACAGGCTTTGGTTTATCTTCAGATACACATAGGTCACAGATAATTCTATCTTCCTGCCAGGAATGCCATTCAACCCCATTCCATTGTTGAACATCCAGAAGGCAACTAAAATGATTAAAGGAAAGCCCTGCCACAGCCAAAGGGTGATGTGGGTAGGTTTCCAGGGCCTGGTTATTCCCTGCCATCTGAATACTATCAAAACTAGTCCAATGTATGACTTATGATGGGAGCATTATTATTTTACAGACATTCCCAAATTGCTCAGTATATGGAAATCCAAATAGGGGACTTCCCTGGTGGCTCAGCCAGGAAAGAATCTGCCTACAGTGTGGGAGACCTGGGTTCGATCCCTGGGTTGGGAAGATCCCCTGGAAGAAGGCATGGAAACCCACTCTAGTATTATTGACTGGAGAATCCCAGTGGACAGAGGAGCCTAGCAGGCTACAGTCCATGGGGTTGCGAAGAGTCCGACCATGACTGGGTAACTAAGCACAGCACTGGGGGTCCAGTGGTTAAGACTCCATGCTTCTACTGCAGGGGGTGTGGGCTAGATCCCTGGTCAGGGAACTAAGATCCCACAAGCTATGCAGCACAGCCAAAAAGAAACAAACAAATATAAAGAAAATCCAAATTTATGGTATCCCTGACTATGGATCTACGACATAGTCCTTGGGCATTCAAACTTTGAAAACATGTGTATATTTGTTTGTTGAAGTGGATTGGTTGGTTAGGCTTTTACTTGATTTCATAACACTGAATTACTATGATCTTTTGATGATTAAATTGGAGGGGTGGAAAGTGAAAGTCACTCAGTCATGTCTGGAGGGGTGAGCAGTTTTCATTTAATATTTTAAACCTTCACATTTTTCTCTCACTCATGTGCACATGCTCCCTGGCCCTGATAAGAGAGACTCCGCATTGGGCAGGAGATTGATCTTTGGTTTCCTCATCTAGCAAAACTGAGTGTTTAACTTCCACTTCCATTTCTGTCAGTGCTATTTAAATCTCATGATGACTGATGAGCTGAGTTTAAGATAAAGTCCACGTGAGGTTTACCTTAAATACTAATGAAAAGAAAAAAATGAATCAAGTTTAAAAACTTCTAAAGACCTCCACCATTTCCTCCTGCAAGAAATCCCAACTTTCCTATCACAAGGCAGGGTGGAGTCTCACCAGCCCAGCACATAGATGTGAGCAGAGCAGAAGTAAATTAGGTAAGCCTGCAGAAGCCCCACAAAAGCTGCAGGGGGTTTTGCAATACGATGTAAGCGTGTTAAGATTTTCATTGTTTCCTTTTGAACTACAGTTTTAAAAGTAAAACACTGTCACGGAAAACGCTCTGTGAAATAGGTTTTATCCAAAATGCCTCATTTAGCAGATGGTTGGGAGCAGGAGAACATGGGAGAGGAAAAGGATTTAAAAAGTAGAAGTGAGAGGCATCTCCAAAATCGTCAGAATCCACCTCAAATGACCCACAGGAGTTAGAATCTAGGCTAATGTAAGATTCCAGCAAGTTTTGTGTTTTTTTCCCCCCTTTCTTCTCTGAAGCCATCCATGTTCTCTTCCTATTATTCTATTTTTTTAAGTTTTTTTTTTAATTTTTAATTAGAGGATAACTGTTTTACAATATTGTGTTAGTTTATTTTCATGACAATCAAGAATACAGAATCTTCTGCTCTATCAGGAAAGCAGACCACTGGACTGTCCCTTGTATAGCAGTTAGCTTCATGATTTTTATACCTAGACCTAAAGTCATATTACCTGCCACTAAGCAACAGGGCTGAAAGCCTGGTGTGTGAGAGACATGGCAGCAACTTATAGAAGACCTTACCCAAACTCCAGTGGTCAAAGGGCCTTTCCCTTCCAGACTATGGAATGGAATTTCTGTGGAATGCTTCCAGCTTCTTTTAGGGAAGGAAGCGCTTCTTGTTGATTTGGGAAAGGAACCCACATGCTCCATATGGCTATAGACCTTCCTCCATCCTTAGACTTCAGGGGTATGGGGTTGGGGGTGGGGGCAACCTTTGTCTTGAGATTCATTTCAGGACTTTAGGAAGTCTTATAGTTGAGAGTTGTGAAGCTCCACCTCTCAGCAACAGACAGAATGAGCAAATAAAAAACCAGCAAAATTATAGAAGATCTGAACAACAAAATAAATAGGATTTGATTGAAATGTATAAAACATTCCACCTAACAACAACAGAATACCCATTTTTTTCAAGTGTTTAAAGGAGCATTCACCAAGAGAGACCATATCCTGGGCTATAAAACCAACCTCAACAATTTTATAAAAACTGAAATCAATTATAGTTTTTGGCAATAATGAAAGAAGTCTAGAATCAATAACAAAAATACAACAGGGAAATCTCCAAACACTTGCACATTAAACAACACACTTCTAAATAAACCATGGGTCAAAGAGGAAATCTCCAAGAAAAGAAAAAAATACATATAAATGAATGAAAATATGACATATAAAAATATGGGGGACACAGCCAAAGTAGAGTTGACAATGAAACTTAGACCATTAAAATCTTACATTAGAAAAGAGCAAA
>NW_011494615.1:5430633-5478984 GCF_000754665.1 Bison bison bison
AGCAAAGGTTTTAAATCAATAATCCAACTTCCTACCTCAAAAAACTATAAAAAGTAGAGCAAAATAGGGCTAAAGGAAGAAAGTAAGAGCAGAAATCAATAAAATTGAAAATAAAAAATAGAGAAAATTAATGAAACAAAGAGGCAGTTCTTTGATAAGATCAACAAAATCGATAAATTTAGCAAGACTGTCTGATTCTTTGAGACCCCGTGGACGGTAGCCTGCCTGCCAGGCTCCTCTGTTCATGGAATTTTCCAGGCAAGAATACTGGAGTGGGTTGCCATTTCCTCCTCCAGGGGATCTTCCAGACTCAGGAATTGAATGCAAGTCTTCTGCATTGCATGTAGACTCTTTCTCAGTGGAGCCACCAGGGAAGCTCTTATGAAAATTAAGAGAATTTAAAAATTATCATTATCAAGGTGGAACAAGACATCACAACATATTCTGCAGCTATTATAAAAATAATAAAGGAGGGATTTCCCCTGTGGTTCAGTGGTTAAGAATCTGCCTTGCAATGCAGAGGATGTGGGTTCAATCCCTGGTTGGAAGCTGAGATCCCACATGCCACAGGACAACTGTGGGCCACATCCACGGAACCGGCACAGACACCTAGAGATGCCCACATGCCACCACAAAGAACCCCCGAGTGGCAACAAAGACCCAGTGCAGCCAAAAAACAAAAAACGAAAGAAAAACAAAGGAATAGGAAAGAACTACTGACAACTTTATAGCCATAGATTCTACAGCTTAGAAGAAATGGGCCAATTCCTCAGCAACCACAAACTACCAAAGCTCAGCAAAGATAAAATGGTAATTGGAAGAGTCTTATAACCATAACGAATTTATAATGAAAAAGTTCCACACATTATTTTCAAATAAAAAGAAAACAAAATATTTCTGATTCCGCAAATTCCCAGGCTCTGACAGTTTCACTGGAGAATTCTAACCAACATTTAAAGATTTAGCACCAGCTTGACACATTTGGACCAGAAAACAGAAGAGCAGGAAACACTTTCTAATTTATTTTATGAAACCAGCAGTACACTCTAATACCAAAATTAGGATGTATTCATTCCCAAATGCCTAGTTAGGAAGGTATATGGGGCTTTATAAGCTCATTTTTGTTGCTTTTAGGACATGCCCAAGATCTTGGAGAACCAAGAATGAAGCTATATATACATATATTTTGCTTTTTAAGTCAACTAAAAAGGGAATTTGGAATTGGAGACATGATCTAAAAGGAACTCTTATTTTTTTCCTTCCCAATGTGTGATTCCTATGCAGATGTCTCAGCTGCTCTCTGCCATTTGTTCCTGACCAGCTCTGCAAAATAACATGGAAGCCCACGTGAGTTGGGAGGCAAGAGTCCAGGTTTTCAAGTTGTTCTGCTGTTAGGCCAACTTGTGTACTTAGAGAATTAGTTACGTGTTATCTGCCTTGGTAACATGCTGGCTTAGTTACCAGCATGTTAATTTCTATAGGATCATCCACACCAGGAAGTAAAGGCAAAACTAGTAAGTATATTTATGCTGTTATGATAAAAATTGGTTAACACGCAGGCTTAGGAGGCTCTCTCTAAGAGAGTCCACCGACACAGCGGCTACCCCAAATAACTCGCCATGTCCCTTTCGGAAGTCACTGTTGGTGCCGCTAAGCTCGGCTAAAAGCTTCCCAGCTGTAGGGTCCCAGAGCCCCTTTTACCATCACGGAGCCATCGCTGAGCTGTGTTCCTTGGGTTTTATTAGCAGAGGTGATTCTCAGGGAGATGACCAGCTGCCCTCCCAAACACTCAGTAAATTCAGGAGAGGTGGAAAACGCTGGGGAATGTTAGGCCTGACGTCAGGGGTCGTGCTCCCTGAACTAGGAGCTTAGGGCCCGCATGTGCACACTATGTTATCAATTTCAAGGATGATGCCGTGCACGTATCATTTTGGCGTTTCTCATCTCCCCACCCCCCACAGACACTGCCACTCACTTCCTTGACACCTGAAGCACCAGCTGCTATTTTGAGCAAGAATCTGACTTACAATGCCTTCTTCTAATTATGTGTCATTATCTCGCCTTGGGGCTGCAGTTCCCTGGTGACGTGGAGCCATGGGACATGTCAGACTCACTGGGTTGTCATAAATGCTACCAGTTAGGTCTCCCTGAGATGGGGAGAGTGGTTTCTGCATCCCCAAATTCTCCCACAGTGTTTAAAAAAGAAGCAAAGGCCAGATGGATTCTCCCTTGTGCTGACATGCATCAGTGAAGGCAGTGGGGAGTCTGAGGTTTGCTCTAAAAATCTTATTCTGTTACCTAGTTAATACATTCATCCAACTTATTCAGCCCCTCACACAGACCCAGAGCTCACAGTGCAACTGGCTCCCACCCTCTGGATCTGCATTTTTGTATGTGAACTATACGCCAACAGAGGACTAACATATCCTTCAGAAAACTCTCAAACACTGGCACTCAACTAAAATTTTAAAACTTCTTATAATTAGATATTGACATCTTTCTTCTTTTAAGGGCATCAGTGACCAAAAAGGAAACTGCTATAGTTTCTGGACTAAGAGCTAGATTATAAATTAATTCTTTGATAAACATGAGCAGACAAAAAAAAAAAAAAAAGACAGTTCAGAATGCAAACAACACTAGAGACTGTTATCTAAATTGACAGCACAGTTACCACCAGCTTGAAAGAGATAACATTTTCCAACAAGGAAAGAAAATATGGCCAAACACCTATCTTAAAATAACTAATAATTAGAAATCCTTTAGTGCTCTCATTACGGCAAAAGTGTCAATTCAGAGGTCGAAATATATTCTTTCCAAAACTGACACAGTGTTGAAAACTGTGTTGCCTGCTATACACGTCCTATCTTCTCCCACAGATGCTAAGTAGGTCTTGAGATGAACTAAAGAACAGATAGCCACTCCCAACACAGTTAATAAATGATCCCTCCCAACTGACAAAATGCCAGCCCCACCAGCATGAGTATTCTTCAGGTGGGGATTTGTACTCATCCTTGGAAAGGATGGTGCTTTTGGTTACAATGTACAAAAGCTGTGTTTTTCCTGTATATTTCCCACCCCCACGTCTCACACATTACAGAGGCACATACACAGATACAGTGTGGAAGTCGGACGACAGATGGGAACACGTGCTCTAACGTATCGCCCTACTCACGGAAGGCAGGGGCCCCCGGCCAGGGGGTCTTCAGCAGGACCATCGGCGGCTCCCCCCACTGTGTGGGCAGCGGGAGGGACACCCGTGCGTCCCCACCGCAGGTCCCTCGCGCCTGCCGGCTTCCTGCTGCCGTTGGGGTGGCGGCGTCCCGTCAGGAGTGTGACACAGTAGGGAAAGAGACCGGTTCACTGTGAGACCTGCTACTCACTCTCGGACAGTGCCTCGGCCCCCCTTCCCACTGCACAGCGGCTGCCGCAGGCGGTGAATGGCCCTCCAGACTGTGAGCCCAGGTCCGAGTCCCATGGGGACACAGGCTGAGGTGTCAGTGACCTTCTTCTCAAGACACTGCCTTTTTTTATGGTGCTACAGAAACATCCTAACATGGTCCCCTAGCCTTAGGAACAGGGGAAGACGGGTGGGGGAGAGTATGAACTAGGAAGATGGGGAGGTGGTTGGCTCTCAGCTTTCAGAGGAAACTAAGAGGGTCCCCGAGTCAGTTATATAGACCGTGTTTCGCATGCGTGCTGGGGAGGCCGGGTAACGTGAGTTTCACCTCGTGGGACCTGTCACTTATCCACACAGAGTTAATCAAAATGCTCCGTTATCTTTCCCGGGGAAGGGAAATGAGCTGATTTGAACTGTGAAGCTTGGATGCTCATCCAAAGAGGACAGCTGAGAGATGTATGTGCAAAATAACTCATCTGGAGGAGGAAATGGGCAACAGATTCCAAGTACCTGCTGGCTGCGCCGTCGGCGGTATCTGCTGGCCCCTCTGAGCACTGAACTGAACCGAGGCCATGGGCCGGTACTGCTGCGTGGTTGAGGTAGGGTACTGACCAGACGGATAATAATACACAGGCATCTGGGGAAGGAAGGGGACAATGGCAGGACATGAGGGCTGCAAACGGAGTAATGTTTTTACACATAAAATACATTGTCATCTTATGACATAATGTGAATACAGTAAATTGCAAAGATGGCCACCCTGCCTACATGCATACGCATGGAGTGAGTGAAAGTCACTCAGTTGTGTCCAACTCTGTGAGCCTATGGACTGTAGCTTGCCAGACTCCTCTGTCCATGGAACTCTCCAGGCCAGAATGCTGTTCCCTTCTCCAGGGGATCGTCCCAATCCAGGGATCAAACTCAGATCTCCTGCACGGCAGGAGGCTTCTTTACCATCTAAACCACCAGAGAATCCCAAGAATGCTGGAGTGGGTAGCCAATCCCTTCTTCAGGGGATCTTCCCGACTCAGGAATCTAACCGGGGTCTCCTGCATTGCAGGTGGATTCTTTACCGGCTGAGCTGCCAGGGAAGCCCATGTATGTGTCACCAATGCCATGACACAGGAATGATGATTTCTGAGGCTTGTATGCCTGATCCTTAAGAAGACTTGCAGCTTTCACTCTTTCAGGACAGAACCTAGCCACTAGGAGAAGAAGTCCAGACTGCCCAGCTGGAGAAAGAGGCCATGTGGAGGCCAGAGGCTGCCCAGCCAAGATCCCAATGCTCTGACTCAAGAGTGAGGCCCCATGCGACCTTCCAGTTCCAGTAAAGCTGCCTGGGACAGCACCACGTGGTGAAGGGGCGGGCCATCCCCATGGAGTTCCGCCACAAATTGCCGACCTGGCTGTGAGCTAGACAATGCCTGTTGTTTTAAAGTGCTGAATTTCGTATTTTTTTAAATGCAAGAAGAGTGAATGAAACAGTCAACAATGACAACACATTTTTAGGGTAGTTTTAAATGTGATTGGGCTTCCCTGGTGGCTCAGCTGGTAAAGAATCTGCCTGCAGTGAGAGACCTGGGTTCGATCCCTGGGTTGGGAAGATCCCTTGGAGAAGGGAATGGCAACCCACTCCAGTATTTTGGCCTGGAGAATTCCATGGTCAGAGGAACCTGGTGGGCTACAGTCCATGGGGTCGCAAAGAGTCGGACATGACTGAGTGATTTTCACTTCACGTAAATGTGATCATCTAACTTGAATCGTTTTTCTAATGGAAACACAAGTAAGTCATGAAATCTAATCTCCAGCCTAAAAGGATCAGAGGATGAAATCATGAAATAAGGGCAGGTCCAGCAGAGCACTTATTAGAGTGGCACATACCCAGTATCTCCCCTCCAAAAAAAAAAAAAGAATATTCAATCTAAAAAGGAATATAGATTAAAAAAGAATATTCAGTCTAGAAAGGGATATAGGTCAAAATTATTGTTTATGTCACCTTCTGTCACTTTCTCCTGACTGGGAATGACTGAAAATATTCTAATTACTTCCAGTAAGATTCGAATCAAATGTCTACTGACCTGGAAAGATTTCTTGCCTGTCTCAGGTCATTTATATGAAGGCTCTTTTCTTATTAATCAATTACCTTTTATTTCTAGGCCTCTGACTTTTCTTCTATCAACTTCTTTAAAATGTAAGCAGAGGCATGCCAATTCACAGCTTACAAGGTTTATCTGTTTGGAATAAAGTGAGGAGCCACCTGTTTGAGCATGGAGAGTTTTATGGCTTGTCCTCTTTGCCTTGTCCATGCATATTTGCTTCACTCTTCTGGTGGGTTGGGTATTCATGGAAAGTCAGACAAAACTGACCTTTATAGTTATTAAATAGGTTCATTTTTCTGCATAAATTGAGCATATTTTCATATATGCCCACAGACCATACCGCATGTTCTTTTCATTATTATACATCATCGAGTCATTGAGTTTTAAAATGTTTAATAACTTGAAAATCACTGTGGGATATATCCTATACCTTTACCTGTGGTTCTTTTACAAAGAAGTTCAGAGATGTTCAGACTGGTCATGAACATGTGTTTTCTGGTTTTTTCCCCCTTCCCTCTATTTTTAAATCTATTAAAGAGAGAATCTATTAAAGAGCACACCAGTGCTCTGGGTTGTCTTTGCTCTAATATTTGCTCTAGTATCTTTGCTCACTAAAACTGGAATTCCTTCAATCAAGCAAGTACATCTTTTTTTAAAAAAGGCTTCAACTGAATATTCTGCCAAGTCTTCTCTTTCCCAATAATTAAATATTCTTAAAATCATTAATATATTAGTGAGGCCTGTTCTCCTGTAACTTAAAATGATTTTCCACATCTCCTTAAACCCGACCCTGATAGCTCAGTTGGTAAAGAATCTGCCTGCAATGCAGGAGACCCCGGTTTGATTCCTGGGTCAGGAAGATCCACTGGAGAAGGGATAGGCTACCCACTCCAGTATTCTTGGGTGGCTCCAGTATTCTGGAGAATACAGGTGAATACTCCAGTATTCCCTGTTGGCTCAGCTGGGAATCTACCTGCAAGGTGAGAGACCTGGGTTTGACCTGGGTTGGGAAGATCCCCTGGAGAAGGGGAAGGCTACCCACTCCATTATTCTGGCCTGGAGAATTCCATGGACTATAAAGTCCATGGGGTCACAGAGTCAGACACGACTGAGCCACTTTCACTTTAAACCCCACCAGTGACACCACTACATTGCAGAGAAGGCAGCTAGAGGTGACTATAATTATCACTCAAGATAAAATGAATGACTGGGTGAAAATCACTTCATGGCAGAGGATTCTGCATGGCTGCAAAAGCAAATAATTTATTCAAGATGTTAAGGCAATGCCACACATGATACAAAGGTAACACTGTACTTGAAACAGCTCCTCCAATGAGATATTTCATAATTAGCATGGAATTTGCTTGGGCTATGCATGCCTTGAAAATGGACCAGAAAACGCCTCAGTGCATTTTACATCTTGACAGTAATCACTTGCAATATTCAGCAAGGGATGCCCAGGAGAGCCCCAGAGATGTTTGGTGGTAAAGAGTAACACATAATCAGTCTTTGAGAAGACAGTAAAAATCAGTGATCTGTGGTGTCTTACATGCTCAAGTCAATTAAATATGATTAATGGCTACCTGTGGGCGGGTGTGGGAGGCCGTAGCCCCCAGGGGAGAGGAGAGTACAGTGGAGGGGGCTTAGCTTCCTCCTTTATATTCTGAGAGGAGCCCCCGATTAGCTCCAGAAAGATGCTAATGAATGGATAAGAAAGGAAACATGTCTCCAGAGCAGCAGCAGGAGAGATGCAAGGCCCCCAGGGGCTGACTTCCCTGCTTCCTTCCCCAGGGCTTTCCTGCCCGGAGCCATCACCATAGTGAGCCTCATCCTGCAGGAGGTGATGCTCTGCCATGGCCTCTGCACCAGCGGCCTAGACAGTGGGCCATTCCCTCTGGTCCTGGGGACACAGGTCCGCTTCACCCAACTTCCTTTCTGAGCCCCATAAGCACAGCTGGTGGACAGGACAGACCAGGACCTGTAGGCTGGGAGTATCAGTATGCCCCAGAAGCCCGAGGTGGGAAGAGTTGGCGATATTCTACACGGAAACCGAGCTCAAGGTGTTCTGGCTCTACCAGCTCTGGGTCCCACTCACCTGTGTGGGTGGAGGCTGATGCACGAATCCCTGTGGCGAGGCAGGGGGTTGGAGGACTTGCTGGGAGCCAGAGAAGCTCCCTGTGGGAAGCTGCTGACCCGTGGAAGCAATGACGTAGCTTGGCTGCTGGGTGGGCTGAGGCAGAAGGGACGGCGGGTAGACGGGACCGGCAGGGGGCTCAGGAGTCCCCCCGGAGGCCTGCCGGCTCAGGGTCATCTGGCCGAACTGCGTGGCCACGTCCTCTCTCTGCAAGCCATCGAGAGAAACCAGGACATCAGCAAGGCTGGCTGAGGAATGGCAGGGGCACACAGAAGCAGACGCAGGACACAGGCTTGTCCTTACCAGAGACAGAGGGGGCACGATTTGGGAAAAAATAAATGAAAGGAACTCTCTGTCCAAAACAAGAGAACGTAACAAGGGAAAATAGATTTTAAACTCAGAGATGGTCAATAGGTTGACCTGTATTTCTTTCTTTCAATGGAAACAAATGATTATTTTTTCACTGTGGGCTCAAGATCCTCAGAATAACAGTAGAATGAAAAGGACTTGATGGTCTATCCTAGAGGGTCATCTGGTCTACCAACAATAGCCCACAGGCTCTGCCTACTGGAGAGAGACAAGAGGGACTTGTACTGCCCTTGGCTGCTGCAAAAATGGAACCAGGGCTAGAGTCATCAGCAGGCTGGGTGGAATTCCACTTGTAAAGGAGTATTTATTCACTGCCTGGCCTAAAGTTAAGAGAGAATGCTCACTCTCATTGTCCAAAAGGACCTAGTACATTGAGGGGAAATGAGAGGGCTCTGGAGGACTGGGATACTAGGGGAACATCTCTATCAGGAGCAGCAGGTGATGTCAGTTACCATCTAGATATTGACTTTAAGTTATTTGCGAACCCTCACACCAAACTCATGTGTCTCTCTCCCCCTGACTTCTAACTCAGAGGACATCCAATTCCTGCTTAGCTTGTACATGCCTTTTTATATTTTTTTGGCCGTGCATCATGGCACATGGGATCTTAGTTCCTCGACCAGGGATAGAAACCCTGACCCCTGCAGGGGAAGCACAGAGGTCTTAACCGCTGGACTACCAGGAAAAGTCCCAAGCTGGTAAACTCTTAAAAAGGGTATCAGACTGCAGGAGCATTAAACATAGGACAGATGACAGAAAGGAAAGCATTCTTTCTGGAGAGGAGTGGCAATGTTCTGGAATGAGACATTCACACACCACGTTCCCGCTGACAGTCAGCTCAGGGCCCCCCACCCAGCATCAGTCCACCCAGCAATAGTAAAACCGGAGAACACGCTCTCCCAGGAGAAACATCATCCCCACAAGATACAGTACCAGGGGGAACTGCGGCGTTGGCGACACAGGCAGGAGATGCTGGGGAGGAAAAGACACAGCTGGGTATTGCACGGACTGGGAGGAAGCCTGCAGCCCCTGGACAGATTGGAGGAAAGAGAAAGCTGATCAGGTTAACAGGTGAGTGCTGGGGGTTGCAATCCCACTTGCCTCTGAAGCACACCACCATCCCGCACAGGCAGTCTTGGTTCAGTGCATCTGGAGAGGGGGCCAGCCACTGATGGGAAGACAGAGCCAGGCAGGCTGGCACCAGCCAGCCTTGGGGAAGGCTTGCTGCCCAGATAAGAAATCATGTGCGTGAAACGTCTGAAATAACTGTAAAGCACTACAGAATTTAAAGAATTTCATTTAGTTTTTTTAAGAAATATTGTGAGACTTTTCATGTTGCTGTTGGTGGTCAGATTCCCTGGCTCTAAAAATATAGTCCAAAGGCTAAGAGTTGCCAGGGTGAAAAATTTTCCTAAGAAGCAAGAAAAAAACAAAAGAAAACTGAGGTTCACCTTGGCAACTTCCCTGGACACCTCAGGTTTCTGTGGCTATTTCCACGTGTTGCCCTAAAACAGGAGGGGAGCCCTACGTCTGTCCAAGGCGCAGGTGAACAGCCAGGCCACCTTGGAATGAGCTGGTTTCTGTTCTTCCCGTTGGTAAGACATTTCATATTGTGTCTTTGCAAACATGCGCACTGCTCTGCATTGGGAATGATGACAACGGGCTGAATGGGATTGAGTTCTGTCCCCAAGTCAGGCTCCTTGATCATACAAGCAGCGTTTGTCATTCCTGTTCCAAGCACCACACCTCAGCATGCAAGTCACTGGATGGGGTGGGTGCTCAGATCTATCAACACTTAAGGATCCAGGTGAAGTCCCATTAGCCTATCAGCCAGGGCTCTCAGTGGCCAGCTTTTATGATGGAGTTGAGTGGACAGGGGTGGTATCCATGGGAAATAGCCCCCTTCCTGATGCATCACATGTCTGAGGCTGGCGTGACCTCCATCTCTGTGCGCCTCCCCTCCAGGTCTTCCCACCAGCTCTTACCTGAGTGACCAGGGGGCTGGCCATTTGTGGCTGGGCTGGCTGGACCTGCTGTTGGGGCTGCGGGGAGGGCTGCTGCTGGGGCTGTGGCTGGGCCTGCCCCACCATTGCACTACGCAGGGGCTGCTGGCTGGCTGGGGGGTTGTAGATGGCGGGGGTCCCATCAGGATTCACGAAGGGCTGGCCTGCAATGGGACCATACCTTGGTCAAGGAAAACTTCTCAAGCCCTCTTTGGACACAAAGAACCCCTCTGAGAGATGTTCAAAATGGAACCTGAAGACAAGGGCCAGTGGAACCCCGGGATACCAGAACCTTCACCAGGGCGAAGACTTGACAGTTTAAGATTCATCTGGTTGAGCAAAATAACGGTATAATAAGCCCAGAGCAATTTAAGATACTGCAAATAAAGCCACCACCTTCAGGGTGATTCGCCAAAGCTAGGAGTACTTGTGCGTAGCAGCACCCGGAGAAGGAGGCCCATGGAGCCCTGGGTGTGCTATCCTGTACCTCGCAGCCACCAGCGAGGTAACTTACACTGAGATTAGGGCTGTTTTGCATTGACAGCTCCGTGGCATTCAGTGACTCATTATTTACCAGTACGTTTGCTTTGCTTCCACTGGGCTGCTCACCAACTCAGAATCATTATCTGTTCCACAAATATATGTACAACCAGAATATACAACACGCATTCATTCACTTCTCTAAGGAGACAGCGGCCGGGGAGGGGACTGAGATTTTGAAGGCGGTGCATAATAAATCCATCACAGAACCATCTGGTCACAGGGAAGCAAATACACATTGTCTTGTCCTGTGAAATACTGGCGTGGTTCACTGTTATTGCTCCTGCCATTTGAGGAGTGTTTTATAGTTTACAAAATAGTATCACTGGGACCTCATTGGGCCTCCGAGGAAGAAAGGCGTCATTGTGTTGTGTTTCTGAAGAGGAAAGACAGGGCCACTAGGAAGGTTACAGGAATGAGGGGCTGAAAGGAGAAGGGTAAGGAGAAGCAAATGAAAGAGAGGGGATAAGAGGAAAAGGGAGGTGGGGGAGAGAAGAAATGGGTTTCCAATATGACAGGTGCAGCAACAAGCATCTCACACCCAGGGTCTTCTCTTCCAAGAATCCCACAGATGTGCAATCTCATTCCACTCTATTATTTTTTATTCATTTGGCCATGCCACGTGGCTTGTGGGATCTTAGTTCCCTGACCAGGGATCGAACCTGTGCCCCCTGCAGTGGGAGTTCTAACAACTTAACCTCCAGGGAAGTCCCTCATTGCACTTTTAGAGACAAGATAATCAGGGTTCGGAGGGCCCAAGCAACTTATTCAGAAATAAATGAAGCAGTAAGTGAGACAAGCAATGACTCTGGTCCATTCACCTCCCATCACACCAAACAACTTTGGTGAATTACCCAAGTTTGCATGATGAATACATGGGACAATGAATGAGGTTCCATGAAAAAAAAAATCCAACCATAACTGAAAACTGTTCATTAACACGTGAGAAGTTAGGATAGGTGTGGGTCATGTTTCAAGGTGGAATCACCCTCAGGATTGGTAGAAAAAGAAGACCCAGAATATGGGTGAAGAGATGGGCAAGGTGCCTACAGGTAAAGAGCAACGGACTTAATTTCAACTCATTTAGGAGCTGACATGGGACTTCCCTGGCCGCCCAATGGTTAGGACTCTGTGCTTCCACTGCAGAGCACACAAGTTCAGGATTGATCCCAGGTCGGGCAACTAAGATTCCAAATACTGCATGGTGTAGCCAAAGAAAACAAAAAAAAACCACCTTCCTTTAAATACTGATGAACCTATGTGCAGGGCAGGGAACATAGATGCAGATGTGGAGAGCAGACTTACGGACACAGCAGGGAAAGGACAGGGTGGGATGAACTGACAGAGTAGCACTGAAACATGTGCATTACCATGTGTAAAACAGATGGCTGGTGGGAAGCTGCCATATGACACAGGGAGCTCAAGCCCGTGCTCTGTGATGACCTGGAGGGTAGCATGGGGGTGGTGGGAGGGAGGCTGAAGAAGTATATGTATATTTATGGCTGATTCACATTGTTATACGGCAGAAACCTACACAACATTGTAAAGCAACCATCCTCCAATTAAAAATAAATTTTTAAAAGTGAACAAATAAACACGGATGGCTCTGGAAAAAAACACCTTCCTTTAAAAAGATTAGGAACTGACATGAAAGCTTTAGCATTTCCCAAATTTTCAGCACTGCCCTCAATGTGTGTGTGTGTGTGTATCCAACAAGTAACTTTATATGCTGCATATTCATGAACATACCTGCCAGAATCACAGAAGTTCTAACAACAGTTTCATAATTAATCACAACATGCTGTGATAGAAAAGCAAATGTGCTAGAATTGTAGTCACAGAACAATGACTAAATTTAGAGGGTTTTTAAAAAATGTTCTCCATAAGCACTTGTTTCTCTACCATTGTTATTTAATTTTAGCTATGTTTTATTGTCTTATTGTTCTTTTTTCCAAAATAACTCTTCTGAATTAAAAAAAAAAATCTGCAACCCATTTTTTGCCTGTAAAACCCAACAATTCAAGAAAGAATGAAAAAAAATAGCTCAGTTTACAAAAATCTACTGGCCCATTTGGGGTTCTAATCCTTTGTTCTCTCCTCCTATTTTGTATCTTACTAGGTAAGAGGAAAATTTTAGGTTCTTAACATTAAAAAAAAAATAGCAACTACATATGAAATCACTTTCAAGTCAGCCTTACTCTATGCTCACACACACACATAAACACAAACATGCAAAGATGGAAAACAAAAAGAAAATGAACTTTACTATTTCTATCACTTTTTCTTAAATTGGATTTTTTTTTAAACTGCTATTTGTGGATTTTTGGTCACACCATGTGGCATGTGGGATGTTAGTTTCCTGACCAGGGATTGAACCCGTGCCCCCTTCATTGGAAACGTAGAGTCTTAATTATTGGACCAGAGAAGTCCCACTATTTCTGAGACTTTTGATTTACCCCAGTGAGAACAAAGGAAGTGTGAAAAATTGACCATACTTAGGGAGAAGGAAATGGCAACCCACTCCATTATTCGTGCCTGGAGAATCCCATAGACAGAGGAGCCTGGCGTGCTACAATCCATGGGAAGAATTCACTTGGGTAGGGAGAGGGGACAGGCTCTTCAGGAAAGAGAACATAGTATAAAAGATTGCTTTTTATGCTCACCAAGGAACAATGGAGAGAACTGAGGAAAATAAAAAGAGTCAAGACAGATGCCAGGGAAGAGACCAAAAACAATTTCCTATGAGGGCCGGGAGGTGACTCTTGGTTTTCAAATCAGGCTCTGATGGCCTCTCTGTTTTCTACCTATTCACCAATCCAGGTGCAATTACGACTGAGTACAGACAGCTAGTTTGAATGACAGCAGCTGAAAACCAGAGGAGAAAGGCTCACGAGCTCTAGGACTATCCCACTTAGCAGAGGTTTTCACGTCAGAATTGCAGAAGCGTGCCCAGCAGGCCTGGCACGGGTCCTGGCAGGTAGAGAGGGCGTAGTGACAGCAGTAAGCCAGGGCTATGAGCCGAGCCCGGGTTTGAATGCAGAGCACCCACCACTCTCAAACACGTGCCTTGAGGTGAAAAACGTCTCCGCTCTTCACATCGACATGTGTAATGTGCAGCCCACATTATGTTACTAATGGATAATGACTGAGCCCCTGCATGGGACCAAGGCTCTGTTATCCAGGGATGCAAAACAAAAACAAAAAACTCAGTAGGACATCTCCTCAGAAAGGGCTTACAAATGGGCTGGTAACAAGGAAATGAATCCAGGGGCAGTTCACACTAAAAAGAAAGTAATTATAAGCTCTTGGTTTCCCATACTAAAGCATGGCCACTATGTACCTGGCAGAAGGGTATTTATTTATAAAGAAAGGGAGGGTATGTTGGGAAAAATGTTTTCCTTCCTAGTTCTTAAAAAGTGAGCAGTCAAATGACAAAGAAGCTGATGGTTATGGATAAGCAAAGATTACTTCAGGTCTTGCAAAGACATGTTTTTAGACAGCACACAAAAAAATTCATGGCGCATTCAAGCTCAAGGCAGGAGAAGTTCAGATAAATTGATTCTAGACGTCCTGTGAAAAACAAAACACAGAGCATTATGGAAGCCCACGAGGAGCATTCGGAACTAACCAGCCCTCAAAGGCAGCTCAGAGTCAAAGTCCTTGCAGATGGTGCATTCTTGCATCTCACGCTCCTGAACTTTAGCCAGACAAAAGCAGAGCAAAGTGGCAAAACAACATACCCAGACACTAACAAGGGCGTGAGGGATGCCAATGCCTGTTGACATCTCTGGATAGCACCACGTTGACAGAAAACTGCCAAAGATGAGCCTTCGGCTAGAAATTTCCCGAAGGACGCTGAGTCTAAGACAGCTGGAGGAAGGTGCATCTCAAGAGTCAAACCCAGGCTTGCCTGGCAAGGATGAAGGCATGGTCCAGAGATAACTCTCGAGCAAAGAGCCTCTGATTCCTTCATCCAGATGCACACAAAGCAAAGAAACAGCGGTCAACGCAGGTCCAGAGTTAGAAATGGACCAAGTGGGAGCTGAGTCTAAAGCCAGACAAAGTAAAAAGTCCTGGTTGTATCTGGGGAACCACAAGAATGTATATGGATGGGTTGGTTTCAGTTGCCAAATATTCAGTGTCAAGTAAAAGCCCGGTCTGTTGTGCCGACAAAGGAAGTTTCATTTTTGTTTCAGTTAGCAGACAAATGATGGACAGGCACCTTAGAATTTCAAATCATTGCTTGTCTTCTTCCTGCTTAAGACAGATATTTTATCCATCATCATTTTACACATGAGGCACATTCTCAGATATATGACACTGGATGTGAAACTGCTCTACTCTCCACATCAGCAGGGATGATGAATAGTAGACACTGTTTCAAAAATATGTAATTGTTGAGGACCTACATCTGGGCACAGTGCCTCAGGCTACTTCATCATCCACTCCAGGGAGGCAAAAAATATAACCAAGTGTGGCTCCTCCCCGCAAGCTCAGGAATGTGCTGGTAACTGGGAAATGGACCCTGAAGCAATTTACACAAGAAGCAAAGGAGTCACAGGCTCTGGGTTGCGTTTCTATCATGTATTGGCAGATAGGTAGTTAGGAAAGGGTTAAGAAAGGGTAAGAGGTGTGGATTCTAGGAGGGGGCAGCAATGTCAGAGAAAGATGAATTTCAGCCCAAAGGAGGCAACTTTCCAGTTTTAATAGTAGTATCATGTAAGAGATTAGATAGGGACTTCCCTGACAGTCCAGTGATTAAAATGTTGCCTTCCAATGCAGGGATTATGGGTTCAGTCCCTGATTGGGGAGCTCAGATCCCACATGCCTCACAGAAACAATATTATAACATTCAATAAAGACTTTAAAAGTGATCTGTATCAAAAAAATCTTAAAAAAAGAGAGATTAACAGCCTGAGACAGACTCACATACAACACACCAGAAATACACATATACACACATAAATATGATATATGACACATATATATCTATATATGTACACTTTTTTTTCTTTCCCTTTTTTGGCTGTATCACGTAGCTTGCAGGATCTTAGTGTCCTGGCCAGGTATGCAGTGTGGGGCCATGGCAAGCCCAAGTCCTAACCACTAGACCAGGAGGGGATTTTGTGCATATTTTTAACTGACAAAAATAAACACATTCTGGAAAAAAAGAAACATCACAACTTAACATCTCACCACTCATCATGGCAAGAATAATTCAGTACATTTTCCTCCTGGTCTAGGGAGAGTGTCATGACTGGAGACTCTGTTCAATAGTGTTATTAGATCCTTTTCTTTAGTTAGGACTCTTTTGGAAAAGAGATATTTCAATAACAGCTCTAAATTACTCATGCCAATGTATAAAAATTGGGACTTGGCACCAGGAAGCACTGTCTTCCCTTTTCCATAAACAAGATTATAGATGATAATATACACATACACACGCACATCCACGCTATCATTACAAATCATTGTCCCCTAAAAAATACTCTGTTGAGCTTTTTGGAAACACTCTGAAATTCTGGTTAAAACATACCACTCAAAACTACGCCTAGTGGATACTCTTGTCTACAAACCCTCCCTATCTCAATTAAAAGTGAAAGAATTTAAGCTGACAGCATCAGATCACACTTTGATCTGTGCCCAGAGTAATGGATATGATCTTGGTTTTCTTTTCATTTCCTTTATAGTGCTTACAATGATCCAGATAAAATAAAAGCAATCTAATATCCTCCTTACAAGTATCTAATCTGAAAGCTTTCAAATGGTTTTCAATAAAATGATTACGCCTTCTTTCCCCTCAAGTTTATGGCATTTTCAAAATGTCTCAGTCACACACCGTGCCTTGAGAATGTGCCATATGCTTTCATGAAAATGTCGCAATTATTCAAGTAAGTATTTTACTATAATGCTTACGCATCTCTGAATTTCCTAATTACTAGACATGTGAAAACATGGAGTCACAGCACTTTTATGAGATTCTTAACCAGCGCTGCATTTAAAATTTTAGTTCATCAAAGAAATACTCTGGAATAATCTAAACCAAACCACAGATAAATTTTGAGAAAATTCAAAAATTTTTTCCATCTCTTTCAAAGGTTTCTAGAGAAATGACTTACTGATGTCAAGCCTCCCAACCCAGGGTTCCCCAGCCCTGGCACTACTGACATCTTGGGGATGGATAATCTTCTGGTGTCAGGGGCTGTCCTATGCATTTGGAGATGTGTAGTAGCATCTCTGGTCTCTCTCCTTAGATGCCAGTAGGAGCCCCTCCTCCCCAGGTCATGATAATCAAAATATCTGCAGATATTGCCAAATGGTTTTGGATACATGCGAAAACTGCCTCAGGTTGAGAAGTATCCCTCACAGAGCAGGTGTTCATTAGTCTATCTGCCCAGTGCTCTGGGTCCTCTGAAGTTATTGTGCAAGTTAACTGAGCACTAGAGAAATTAAATAAGTACTAAGCAATTTAAGATGTACAAACTATTAGGTGAACAAACCACAAGGATACATTGTACAACATGGGGAATATAGCCAGTGTTTTACAATAACTATAAATGGAGTATAAACTTTAAAAATTGTAAAGCACTGTATTTCGCACCTGTATCTTACACAGTGTTATAGAACTATACTTCGATTTTAAATAAGTAAAAAACAAAAGCCAACAATGCCCATTCATCATGAAAGAAACAGTAGTCATGAAATGAGCAATTTTCCAAATCCCACCAAAACCAGCCTAACCCTAAAATTCCCGAAATACATAAGACCCTGTCCTCTGTATTCCCTTGCCACTGCTGTCCCTTATTTCCCAGTGGGATACGTGTGGGATTGTCAGATGAGAAGACAGTTTATGTAATGAAGAATCTGCTCTGTGTCCAACTGAGATCTCAAGTTCCCGAAATTATCTTGGATGTGAAAACACTTTGAACAACAACAAGCTAACCATGGATTTAGCCTGAGAAATAACCATTTTTCAATGAGTTCCTCACAGTTTATCACTCAACAGTTTCTGATCTTAGCTCCCAGGAATACATGAGGGAGACCATGCCCAGGGAAGACAGACCAGAGAGAAAAACATATTTCTGGAAAGTATCTGTATTTTGATTTCCACATCAATATTGATATTGATACTGAGATACAGATTCCAGCTCTCTATAGATCTGCTCTTCCTAAAACAAGACCCTCCACCACCATTTAGGCCCCAGGAATTTTCAGACCACTGGATAGAAAATTCAAAAGCTCAAATTCAAATTCAAGACCTCTGATCTTGTGTCTCAGTCAAAGAGAAGTGATGAACAAACCTGTGTGTGGATTAAGGAGGATGCTTCCGGGTGGGATGCCTGTGGCAGCTTCGAGCGGAAGAAGGATGTAGCTGGTGCTGCTGGGAGCGACCTGGCCCCCCATCCCATTCTCTGGGTAGGTCACACAGCCAGGAGAAGTGGCTGCCATGCCCGAGACCAGCGGAGTGCTCTGGAGAGGCGGATACGTGCGTGACAGCGATCCTGAGGAGCCTGCACTGCTGGAGGACTCGGAACCTACCAGAGAGACATGTATCAATGAGTCATTCCACATGGAGAAGGGGAGAGAAACCACTCCTTACTGTGAACAGTCCATCACTAAAGAATCTGAGGTGTCTGCTGCAGGATGAGACTAACTAATGCCTCTCCCACATTTTATTGAAATATTTGTCACATATTTTTCAGATGTATCAGATTCCCAGGAAAAGAGAGATGAAGAATGAGCCCTCAGTTCCTGGCATCTCGCACACTGCTAGGGTGATGAGCTAGTAAACGGTACCATAAAGCTCGGAACTCAGTGCCTGAAAATTCCTGTCTCCTCAAGTAAAGAATGATGTGGAAAGGTCTCATTGAGCTTGAGTACAACACTAAAATAACTGGGGACTTCCCTGGTGGTCCAGTGGTTAAGAATCCACCTTGCAATGCAGGGGACATGGGTTCCATCCCTGTTGGGGGAACAGAGATCTCACATGATGTGCAGCAAATAAGCTCACATACCACTACTAGAGAGTCCATGCACTGTAATGAAAGATCTCTCCTGATTCAAAGAAGATCCTACATGCTGTTAACTAAGACCCGATGAAGCCAAATAAATGTTGTTATTCAGTCACTAAGTCCTGTCTGGTGTCTGACTCTTTGTAACCCCATGGACTACAGCATGCCAGGCTCCTCTGTCCTCCACTGTCTCCCAGACTTTGCTCAAATTCCTGTCCACTGAAGCCAAATAAATAAATATATAAAAGTTAAAATGACTGGGATGGAGGTTAAAATGACTGCAGTTTAAGGAGGAGTCCACGGTCATGTAGATGGTTCTAAAGTACTGGTTCTTCAACATCCATAAACCTGAATTTTGAAAAGGTCATAATCAGAAGTGATCTTTCCCTTCAAATGTGAGTAGAAGAACTGGCTCATTCCTTTTAATTAAGATCTAGGAAGTACTTAAGATCTGCACCAGATCTTGCATATTCACATTATTAATATGATCAAGAGGTAAATCAAGGAGGTCTTGGCCATTATGATAATGACTGATTATTCTTAAGATGACACAAGACCACGGCGGGGACTTGTGGACTGACGATTTTTCACATACGCAGGTAACTGGGTCAGTGTACAGAAGTCACCGAGATGGAATTAAATGCTAATCATCTCCCTTTCCCTCCAATGTGGACAAGAAAAGCTACATTCCAAGTCCATGAGACACCAACAACCAGAGCCAGGCAGCTCCAGCGCCCTTGACCGTGGTTGTTTTGGGGCCCTGAATATTAAATCAGAGCCTCAGAGAGAAACTGCACCAAGCCAAATTTCTACATCTGTGGATTCAGACTAATGGATTGAGTGACATCACGGCTTGTAAGAGTGGAGTATAAGAAACTTTAAAATCTATTAGCCCACACTATTGATTTATATCATTAAAAATTCATTGTTCTGTGTCACTAGAGGTTAATATATATATAAAGAATATTTAAGATTGTTTTGAGGATTCTAAAACATGCCCTTAAACTGGAGAATGTTTAAAATAAGTGAGAGGAATATAATGTGACTGCAGAGAAAAGGGACCACTAGAGAGTGCGGTAATATTTTTGTTTTTATTTTTGAATACAAGGTGTGAATTTATTTTCAAATTCGAATCAAACATGGTAGAGTGGCTTAAAATCTTAAACTAAGTTATCTGAATTGAACACATTCAGAATTGGGCAAAAATAGTCATGACTATGTTGCCGAATTCCTTCTCAGAGAGACCATTTCTTGTCCTTCAAAGTAGAGTATTATCAATGTTGGAGTGTAATTAAATTATTTTCTCATTGACTCTTTCAAGGGACACATAAGAGTATATAAAAATAAAAGTCAAGTTATCCTGAATTAGAAGGATAGTGATATTTACTGGGTGCGTAGTATGTGTGAACATCTTGATAAAACCTGTAATTTGAAGGACTATGACTGTGCACACAGGGAGGGAAATGGAAGCACAGAGAAGGCAGCTAACTCAAGCCAACTCATACAGCCAGATAATGATCCAGCTGGGATGTGGTCTAGGCAGACTGATCTAGATTTGACCGTGACCCAGTACTGACCGACACCAGGGTTCTCGGTGGGAATCTCTAGTGCTTTTTTGATTATTCAGAATGATCAAGTTGCAGGTGAATTCAAGATGGTTCATCTGACTAATGGTGATACGGCTCTGAATAATATATGGGTGCAAAGGGGGAGGGATGAATCGGGAGACTGAGACTGAAGTATGTGCACTACCGATACTATGCATGAAACAGATAACTAATTGGGAATCTACAAGGAGCTCTAATCAATGCTCTGTGGTGATCTAAATGGGAAGGGAATCCAAAAGAGTGGAAGTGGAAGTGGAATATATGTATGGCTGATTCTGTTTTCTGTACAGTAGAAACGAACACATGGTCAAGTAATATACTCCAATAAAAATTAGTTTAAAAAACATATGGGCAGAAAAAAGAAAGGATCTAAAGGGAAACGTGGGAATGGTAAGGGTAGCTGTGGGAGCACACGGCTAACATGCCTGATCCTGAAGTCGCTGCTCACTGCAAGCTGTAGTGTGTGTCTGTGGACTTGCGTCTATGATGTGGGGCTATAGTCCAAGTCTGACACTTAAGAGTCAACAACAACAACAGCAGTAATAATACAGGAACACTTTCTGCCTCCAGGCATTGAAGGTCACACACAATTGATTCAGCCTGCGTCCAGGCAGATGGGTTAGACAGTGAGAAAAACTGGGGCCCAAGAAAGAATCTAGGCCCAGCCTGGGCATGTGTGTTGGTGCTGGAGATGGATACACATAGACGGATGTGCCTCTATAAAATCCAAAAGATGATTTCACCTTGGCTTTTGGAAGATGGCCACTGATCGTTGACAGGCAATATCATTTCCTTCTACTGGCTGAGAAAAAGCAGCAGCTTCAATAGGAACAATGACGAGATGAGGTAAATATAGGGGCCACAGGTTAAAAGAAAGAGAAGAAGGAAAAGTAAATTCGGCTTAAACTCTCAACACTGGCAAAGATGGAACCAGCGAGAGTCTTTGAAGGGATGGCTCAGCCATGATCGTGCAGCCTGGCTGGTGTCTAACCAGCTTTGAACAGTTTCTGAATATCAGTCATCTAGAATCAGGTAAAGCAATATTCTACATATAGCCAGAATTAATGGCAGTTCTTGATTAAAAATGGATGCTACCAATGGTGAAAAAAGGCACAGGAGTAGAAATGATCACAGTTTAATAAAAAATTAATATTTGAGAACTTTACTACTTTGGGCACTGAGAGGGGTTTGTGTTTTCTTTTTTCAGGGACTTAATGATAGCAACAGCAAATATTTAACCAGTATGTCAGCGTGGCCAAGTGCCACACTGATAATTCTGTATGAATTATCTAATCTACTTTGCACAGCAACAGTGCTTTGCAGATGAGAGCTGATCCTCAGAGATACTAGGTAAATTTCCCAAGTGCAGTGGAGAAGTCTGAGTTCAAACAGAGGCAACACAATTCCAGGGACCACGCTTGAAGCCTACAGGTGACGTGTTTACACTAGGGTCATTCCAGCAAGAACCGGTGGGACCAGGGCCCTCACCAGGCCTGATCAAGTTCCAGGAGATACTGCCCAGAAACGCAACACTATTCACAATGGGTTGCTCAGAAGTCGGAAGTTGGACCTGGAGGGGCAGCTGGTGGGAGGTGAGGAGAGAAGATTCCAGGGTGACAGCCATAGGTGAACACGCAAGAGGGACACACGAAAAGGGAAAGATGGAAAGAGACCGGGGAAGAGATAACAAGGCAGACAAAAGGAAATCCAGGGAAAGGCTGGGGCAGAAAGGGAAGGGTAGGGGCAGACTCCCTTGGAGAAGGGAGTGCACCATTCATTCCCCAGGGAGGGAGTTTTGGCTCTAGCTCTGCCAGAATTCCTTGTATTTTCCTCCGGAAGTGACTTCTTTTTTTTAGATCTCAATGTCTTCTTTTGTAAAATACAAGTCACCAGACTAAAGGATGAGTAGAGATGAGGACGATGCCCTTGAAGTTTCCCTTAGTTTAACATGCTTTAGATAGATTTCTTCCTGATTATAGGCCCCCTTCCTCCCTTTTCATAGAGCATCTTTGTTCCTTTAAGATGCAAATCTTCTCCCAGTCTCTTACCAGTTTTACAACCAGGAAAGGTCTTTCTTAAGGATGTGGGAGCCATGCCTTTGAAGTATAATCCTCAAGAAAAAAATGGTGTCTTTCTCTGCTAGTCTCTGCACCAATCAGTAAACACAAGGGGTCTAATTAAATTGACCCATCACCTATGTAAGCTCCTCTAGCATCTTTCTGTAGCGCACTTACAGACTCTCCTGTCTTTGTTTCTGAGTTTAGTTTCTCTCTCCTACTCCAAGAGTCTTGACCTCACTGGATTAGATATGGGTAAAGTCTTTCTTGCCTGTTTAACTCAACAGGGACAATTTTTCTTTTACAGGGACCCTGAACAGGAAAAAGAACTTTTTCCTCCTGAATCCAGGAAAATGTCTCCAGAACCAGGGATCAGAGTTCAGTGGAACTCTGAACTAAAACTTCTGAAATAACAAGGGAAAGGATATCCAGGATGCATTAGCAGAGTGATGAATATTAACACAAAGAAAAGGAAGTGATGGAAAGATGATGTGTCTTGGATTGGTTCCAGAGATATCCTGGGGCACAGACCAGCAAGATGACAACAGCAAGGATACCCTTGCAAGCAGAAAATAAGATGCCAGGTCATGTCAATTTTGTGAAAACCAAGCAGAAGGCAGTCTTACTTTTCCAGAGCAGCTATTTCTCAAGTTTGGTTTGTAGACAAGCCGTCTGTGCTTGAACAAACTTCTCCTGTGATCTCGATGCAGCTAAAGTCGAGAAGCCCTGCTCTGACATCAAGAGGGCAGGACGGTAGTCAAACAACATGGTGTGGCCAGTGTGGAAAGAAACAGAGGTTACCCACTTATTTCTCAACCCCATGTCCACAGCAGCACAATCTACAGTAGCTAAGACATGGATGCAGCCTAAATGTCCATCAGTGGATGAATGGATAAGGAAGATGTGGTACATTTACAATGGAATATTACTCAGCTACAAAAAAAGAAGGAAACAAAGTCATTTTGCAATGACATGGATGGACCTAGAGATGATCATACCAAGTAAAATAAGCCAGAAAGGCAAATATCCTATGATATCACTTATACGTGGACTCTAAAAAACTGATACTGCTGCTGCTGCTGCTGCTGCTAAGTCGCTTCAGTCATGTCCGACTCTGTGCGACCCCATAGATGGCAGCCCACCAGGCTCCCGCGTCCCTGGGATTCTCCAGGCAAGAACACTGGAGTGGGTTGCCATTTCCTTCTCCAATGCATGAAAGTGAAAAGTGAAAGTGAAGTCGCTCAGTCGTGTCCGACTCTTAGCGACCCCATGAACTGCAGCCCACCAGGCTCCTCCGTCCATGGGATTTGCCAGGCAAGAGTACTGGAGTGGGGTGCCATTGATACAGATGAACTTATTTATAAAACAGAAACAGACATACAGACTTTGAAAACAAACTTACGGCTCCCAAAGGGGGAAAAGGGGACGGTGAAAAACGAGGAGGCTGGGATTAACAGATGCACACTACTATATAAAAATAGATAACCAACGAAGACCTACTGTACAGCACAGGGAATTCTACTCAACACTCTGTAATAATCTACATGGGAAAAGAGCCTGAAAAAGAAAGGATATGTGTGTATGTGTAATTAAACCACCTTAATTAAACATCTGAAACTAACACAACATTTTAAGTAAACTATACCCCAATATAAAATAAATTGTGTATGTGTAATTAAACCACTTTAATTAAACATCTGAAACTAACACAACATGTTAAGTAAACTATACCCCAATATAAAATAAAAATCCCCCCAAACAACCAACCAAAAAATAAAAACACACAACATGGTGTTGCCAGTGTGGAGAGAGACAGATGACACGGTATTCTTAATTCTCAACCCCACTGCCACTACCAAGAGAGAATGGGGCTGCAGCCATTCAAGTCCTCTTCCCCATGAGGATGTGCTGAAATCAGCTGCCTCCACAGACCTTTGCTGGGCCCCCGGTAACTGACCATGGCCATGCGTAGGGCAGAGGGTAGAAGACAGGAAATGCAGCCCAGATCTCAAGAGGATGTGCTTGCACGTTTTGACTTCAGTAACATGCTTTTCCCCAAATGTAGGAAAATGTATTTCCCATCTGGAAAGCATCTCATTACTATCTATTTGAAGCTAGAACGTATGTAATTAGAGGAGGAGCAGGAGAACTTAAATGTCTCCAGACTGAGTTTCGAAAAGGTCAAAAGAGCTTGCCATTCCACTGTGAACAATAAAGTAAAAACAAAAAAACAAAAACAAAACTGGAAACCTGGTGTGATTCTGAAGCTCCATGACAGCAAAATTGACAGCTTTGCTTCATAAAACCATCCTGGGAGATTGTAAGTTTGTTTTGACACCCTATCTTGATCTCCTATAATTTTTTTTTCCTGCCATTCCTATACCTTGACAGGCTTTCAAATGGAGATGCTTAGATGAAAAGAAAAAAAAATGTCTGAAGCACTTACAGCTTCTAATCATTCTTCAAAGAACATGGCATTTTAGCATTCTTGAAGTGTTTTAAATGTTTCCAAAGAGCTCTGCTTTGGAGATGACTGGTGGTTGGTGTGTGGAGAAGAACGATTAATTTGAAAATCTTAAGTGCTCTTTGGGTGTGTTGGAATTTTTAAGTGCACCATTTAAGGTACTTGGTTTCTGCATTTGAAGGAGATTTAAAACTATTTAACCTTTCTTAGTTTACAAGAGCTCAAGCACCACGGTGGATTTTCTTGACTCCAGTTGCTGCAGTAGTGGGGTATAAGAGCAATTGGTTATAGGAAGAAACCAAGAATTCACCAAATGGTGAATAAAAATGCCAAAAGGCAGTGCAGGCCCACCTGACTTTCCAAGAAGCAGGATGTGTGTGTGTGTGTGTGTGTGTGTGTGTGTATGCATGTATGTATATATAAAGTAGTGGCTGAGACTAAACACTATTAATTTTCTGCCTATATAGGAAAACAAGATAATTTCTTACGAAGCACTTGTCAACAACATAATTATGTTAAGCCATTAGCATAATGAGCCGAGATTTCACAAAGAGTCTCTGAGCAGTTTTGAGAAGCTTGGTTGGGACTGTATTAACAGTGGAGAGTTGCATGTTTTTTAACCTCTGGTTGGTGTTGCCCATTCACCATTCCCCTGGGGTCCTGGCCTCCCACTCTCCACACCCAGGCTAGGAATCCAGGAGCTGTGTATCCTGACTTCCAGACGCATCCCTGGACCACAACTCTCAACTCTCAACCTTAGCTGGGAGTCAGGGCCTCCAAACTTCCAAGGCAAAATCAAAACCAAAGGAAAACAATTCCATGCTAACATGGCAAACTTAAAGTTCATGGAGAGCTACTGAATGGTCACTCAGTCAGCTTCCAGGGATTTTTTTTCCAAGTTTTTTGATTGTGGCCATTTGAAAATAATTTGAAACTGATGGTGAGGGATACTTGTGAGACAGAAGAGCTAGAAAGGGCAGACCATGAGGGATATTTTGTAGACTGCTATGAATCCCACGGTGTTATGTGTCCATCAGTGGTAAGTTGTTTCAGGTTAATGGTTCTCCTAGATTTTTCATCATTGTGCATGTCTCAAAGACTGTTCATGCAAACCTGAACCAACTATGTCAGAAGATCACTATTCACTTGTAAGAAAAAAAAAAAAAATAGGAAAACGTTAAAGAGATACATGCACTTAGCTACTTGGTTGGAGAAGGCAATGGCACCCCACTCCAGTACTTTTGCCTGGAAAATCCCATGGATGGAGGAGCCTGGTAGGCTGCAGTCCATGGGGTCGCTAGAGTTGGGCACGACTGAGCAACTTCACTTTCACTTTTCACTTTCATGCATTGGAGAATAAAATGGCAACCCACTCCAGTGTTCTTGCCTGGAGAATCCCAGGGACGGGGAAGCCTGGTGGGCTGCCGTCTATGGGATCGCACAGAGTCAGACACAACTGAAGCGACTTAGCAGCAGCAGTAGCAGCAGCAGCTACTTGTAAATGAAAACTTTCTGAGGCTCTTTTTCCTGAACAGCAAAACATTAAAAAGAAATAATAAAAATAAGCAAGAATTAGTATTTATTGAAGGCTTATAACTTGCTAGCATGATTGGAATTTCTTTGTGTATATTAATTCTTAGTCTTTGCAATAACTTGCAATATAGGTACTATGATTAGACCTATTTAAAAATGAGGAAACAAATAAGTTAAGTAACTTACCCCAGATCATACTAAGTAAAGTGTGAAGTGTTAGTTGCTCAGTCATGTCTGACTCTTTGCAGCCCCATGGACTGTAGCCCACCAGGCTCTCTGTCCATGGGATTTCCCATGAAAGAATCCTGAAGTGGGTTGCCATTTCCACCTCCAGGGGATCTTTCCAACCCAAGAATGAAATCTGGGACAGATTCTTTACTGCCTGAGCCATTTACTAAGAGTTAACCAGAGCAAGAACTGAAACAATTAATATTGTAATTATCTGACAATGTAGTTTTAAAGAATAAAGCATAATATTAAATGTAAAAAATAGCTAACCTTGGTTAAATACTTGGCTTGTGCAGGTGCCTCAGTAACTGATTTTATATAAATGATCAAATTTAAAATTACAACAGTTCACCGAGGGGACTGAGAATAACATTCTATTATCACTTACATTTTGTAGAGAAGGAAACTGAAGATAAGAACTGGGTTCAATCATGAACCCCAGGCACACGACTCATGAGAACAGTACGGTTATTTCAGTGGCAACTCCTGACTTTTGGGCTATCCCAAGGATTAATAACATTCAGCTCATCATCATGGGCTTCTCTGGTGGCTCAGACAGTAAAGCATCTACCTGCAATGTGGGAGACCTGGGTTTGATCCCTGGGTTGGGATGATCCCTTGGAGGAGGGCATGGCAATCCACTCCAGTATTCTTGCCTGGAAAATCCCCATGGACAGAGGAGCCTGGAGGGCTACAGTCCATGGGGTCACAGAGTCGGACACGACTGAGTGACTAAGCACAGCACAGCACATCATCTTTAGTTCAGGGAACTCAGAGAGTGCACTGACCACACAGCTGGAATGGAAGCCAGAAACTCTCATGGCACATAAACCCATTCAGTACTAACTACCTGCTTTGGACAGCTTCCCGGTACTTCTGCTACTGGACGTGCTCTCAGCCCTGCTCAGCACCGTGATGCCCCCAAAACTCGCCGTCTTGGTCATGGCCGGCTTGAGATTGCGGTTGGAGCTGTCGGAGTCTGTGCTGCTCCAGGCCCGCTGGTGGTCAGGCCACTTGAGTTCATTCTCGGAGCTGCTCTGCCTGCTTCCCGAAGTTCTCCCTGAGCCATCTCGGTTGCCCCTGGAGCATGGCCACCAGAAAGACGCATGGGACAACGTTAGATTCCGTGAGCAGAATGGACACCAAGCGGGGCCTTTCTTGTAAGAATCATCTAGGCAAGACCCTTCTTGTCAATCCTTCCCAGGGGACCAGCTGCCTCACCAGGGACATCACGGACACCTCACTGATGTACACACAGGTCACACATCACACAGAACGCTCATGTTGCACACAGAAAAACCAAACTGAGAAAGGTCACAAAATCCCTCTGCCAGTGAAGGAGCACCGAGAACAATAGGATATAAAATATAATTGGTAACTTCTCCCATGCAGAGAAGAGACGGGGGTACATTCTCTGGACCCAAATCAATAGTGAATCGATGTTTGAGAGCAATTATGATGCTGAATGAACCTAAAAGCAACTCCCACTGAAAAAGACTTCTTTCTTTTTAGCATTAAGTAACTGGACCATGGAAAAATGGAACGCACAGTTCCAAAGAAGCCATTTACTAATTTAGTTTCGAACTTCATGAGAGATATAGATCTGAATGTATTAAGGCTTTGGCAGATGGCACAGAAATCACAGGAATTCCTCTATTAACCTATGGTGAGAATTCTGCCCGGTGAGTTTAACCTTCATGGGCAGAGGAAAGAGCCCTTTATCCCTTTCCCGCAGAAAAACTTGTGATAATAACAACAACAGTGCAAACACCACACTGACATGAGACTTTCCAACGAGATCAATGGAAATAACAAAATCGCTCCATAGGTGAAATGACACATTTGTTCAAAATTCAAATAGAAAAACACTGAATTTACTGGAAGAGATCCAATAGCCAGAAGTCAATTTTGAAGACTTGAGAGCCTTTCTAAGCAGTGTGCAAAACTGCATGTATTTCACAGAGGAAGTTGATGAAATTTGCATTTTCATTGGTTTCCAATTGCTGAAAGAATAACTTGGTTACCGTTTTCAAAGCCTTTTCTGCAGTTGGAAATTATGGATCATCAAAATATCCTAAGATGCTCATGGACTATAAATAAAGAGGACAAAAACCATAGGCAATACATATAACCCCTAATTTCATATCACTGTGTGATGTGACATAAATCTTCATCCAAACCTCTAAGATGTGAACAGTGGCTTTATTAATATTCTTCTAAAGACAATCATGGACTGTTGAGATGCTAAAAGAACACAGATCTGACTGAAACACTCACCCGCCACATTGGACAGAAGGCATACAGAAAATTTCAGATTTTGCTTTAACTTTTTCTTTCGTTTCGTGAAAACTTAAGAAGGTCAATGAATCCAAGAGATAATAAAAATGAAACAGCTAGTTTGTCATAAGATTTTGCACAGTGAAGGGAGGAAATGCAACAGAAAACTCACAAAACAAAAAGCACTCAGCACCCTGCTCTCTTCTCTCAATGTTTTCTTACAAACATCCTCTCTGTGTTCAGTACCTCAGGGATGGGCTAGTTTTAGAAACAAGGACTGTTTAAGAAGACTGTTTTATGAGCAGGACGTATCAGACACTCACCAAGGGCCAGGTAACTTTAGTCCCTAAACACCTGTGAAATTCAAGCGGCCCAGAGGAGACTGAGTAGAGAAAATATGATTATTTCCCTTTCAATCTCTAAATTCAGCTTCAATCTTTGCTCATATAATTCTGATTAATTTGACCCACCCTTGACAAAGCCCAACTAAAGTATTATTTAGCAACAGTGAATGTACCAGGGATGTGACAATAATCTCACTTGTTGCTAATATGGAATATTTATTATAGGAAGAGATTTGGGGTGGTCCTTAGCATTCAGGATGTGTCAGAAGGCAACTCTCCATACGGGGGTGATCATCACCAATTCTGCTTCAATTATCCTCTCTGCATCAACTCTTCACCTCCATGGGAGGAGGAATTCAGACTTCCTTTAAATGCCAGTGTGGCGGAGCCTTTCTCTGCAAAGGAGGTGTCGGCCACCATTCCTCAGAGCATTTTGGCATGTTTCAAAAACACTGGGTAGCTCTTCTAAGACTCATTTCATCCCCTGGCCAATAAGGCAACCTAAGATTTCCTTCACTCCTACCTTCACTCCACTGGCTCAAATCTTCAACCCAAGTCAAGATCTGTCCATTCATTTCAAAAGCGGAATTTAAGCTTTTGCTTTAGAGAGTTAGTTTTAATGAGATTTAAAATGATGCATTTAATTTATGGTCTCTAGATACCGATACCCAGAAATTATCTTTTTTTATTGCTGTATTCATCATTCACTTTAATACTGGCAGGCTGAGGTCCAGAGTTGAACTGCGTATCCACTTGGGTGTGGGATCATAGGGATTACATCCACAAGTGCCTTCCCATCACTCCTAAGCCCAGGCCTGATTCCCTTCTAACTGGGAATCAGGAAGATGATGATAATGCGTTATCTGGTCATCAAGAGGCACTGACCCTCTTGTATGTAACTATATAGAATTTGACCCCAGAGTAGTCAGAGAGCAGGTACTCTAAGTTCTGCTTCTGTGCTGAGTAATGTAACTGATAATTTTTATTTTCTTTCATGTCTGAACATGGCTTTTTTTTTTTTTTTTTAACAAAGTTAGGTATGATGTAGACTTTGAATTACTTTTATCAGCGTGTGGATTGCTTTATACTAAGTCACATTCCTGAGTCTGTGCTTGGTAATTTTATACTTGCGATGGTTGACCTTAGTAGAAGGTAGTTCTGGCTAGGGATCCAGATTTGGGGCTATCTTTGCGACCCCATGTACTGTCCATGGAATTCTCCAGGCCAGAATACTGGAGTGGGTAGCCCTTCCCTTCTCCAGGTGATCTTCCCAACCCAGGGATAGAACCCAGGTCTCCCACATTGCAGGCGGATTCTTTACCAGCTGAGCCACAAGGGAAGCCCCAAAACTAAATGCCTCTAGGGGTCAAGAATTGTATCTCTACTGGTCTCAACAAACCAAGCCATGGTGTGTGACTGTATGAGCACTGGTGAATCATAGTATTTTCCTGGGCTTTCAAGGGAAAATGTCAAGGTTATTTTCTTAATCTTCAAGTATGAAAATAAACTGTCTAATGATACAAGAGGAAGGTATTAGAAATGTTGTTCAACCTAGAAAAATAAAAGCTTAAAAAAAAACAGATCCTGTTTTTTGTTTCTGCCAGAGTGTAAAGAGAAGAAATGAACTTTTTTGATGTTGGGGTCATAAGCTCAGATTTATAGAAAAAAGATACGTTCAAAGCCCAGAATCCATTTTTTTTTTTTTGTGGTATTTTCTTCCTTCTAAGTGGTCAGTAACTTTTATTGTTTTGTTTGTTTTGCCTTTCCTACAATAGAGATGAATCCTAATAGTCATAAAAACACTAGCATATTAAATATATGTGTGAGGTATTCAATATACACACACACACACACATAGCACAGTATATCCACTGCCCTACAATGGATGCTAGAGATACATTTAATAAAGTGATGAGAGAATGGCTATAGACCCTTTAGTTCTCTGGCACTCTCTAGCCTCGTATAAAACTTTATATATATATACATTTTTATATATATATATATATACACACACACACATTTCCCTTACCCCACACAGATCTAGATTTTATGTAATTCATTATAATTGGAGACAATCCCATATCTTTCTTTAGAAATAAAATCTGTGCTTGAAAAAATGTTGTTTGAAATATTATGATGGATAGTAGTGGCGAAAAATCAACTATTCAAATAGCATTATCATGGATTTGTATTCTAGTATTGGAAACATATATACAATTGCAACCTGCCAGAGAAATATTCATTCAGTGTAATTTAGCAAAGTTGATTTGGGAATGTGAAGTCAGTGTATTCCCAAAGTCAACCCTGGAGAAAAACCCAGAGAATCAGAGGAAGAACCCTAAAAGACTGTAGACCAAGCCATGGTTTGCCAGTCCTGTGTCTTACAGGCCCCAATAAAGCTTCAACACTAGCTCGGAAACAAGCTTTACAAAGAAATAACCAAACATATTTTCCTTCGTGAACAGAGATAGTTTACACTGATACACTTATAGTTAACATTGATTCCGGCACATAATCTGAAAACACAGTTTTAAAAAAGGAAACCATACCAACCGAAAGAGCTGTCTTTTCTTATAGGTCTCACTGCATATGTTACTGTCTTCCAAGAGCCTACTGGAAATGAAAAACATGATTTTTATGATATGAAATCTAAGGGTGCTAAGTGCCCTAGGTCAAATGGATGTGAGCCCACTACAGCACACCTGTCTTGCGGATCAACCCCATATGCTACAGTTTATTTGAATTTTGCCCTCATAAATGAATGGCAGCCTGATTTGTCCGTACCCTAGGATTAAGGCACTGATACTAGACAAGGGAGAAAGAAGGGAAGAAAAGACAGAGGGAATGGGAGAGGAGAGGAGAATCAAAGAAACTGACACAGATATAAGAGATATTTAAGTAACTGCATGTATCAGTTGTGATTTTTCTCTTTGGATAATATTAAAATTATTCTTTATTTTTGGGGCATCACGAAATACGACCTTTCAAAGGCAGGTACCCAAGAAATATATTTATTTTTGTAGAGAATCTACTCAGATTTTTGCTTCTGGGGACTGTCAAGACTTAACATATGCAATGAGTATTAGTGACCAATTATATGAATAAACTCCAATTTGAATATTAGGGACACAAGTGCACAAGAAGTCTTTTTATACAAAACACAAATAAATGACTAAGATTAGGGAGTAAGCAGGGAAAACGACTGGCCATAAAACTAGGGAATGAGCGTCCTACTAAACGGAATTCTAAATGCTCATTTCATCTTCTGGGTAAGGACAGAGAATTTTGGCCTCAGAATCATGCCTAAGATGTTAAAATTCAGGGGTTCTTAATTTACTATAAATACAGAATATTTGTTGAAATCTGTATGGATTTTCGAGGATGTTTTTAGATGTCTTGTAAAGACTTGCTCACTACTCGCATCCCTTTTTCTATAAGAGCTTGTTCAATTGAGGGAAGTTACTTGAAGATTTCTAACTGCTAATATGAATGATGGCATTTTTTAAACCAATCCTCTCTAATGTTCAAGTTTTCTAAGTACAGGAATTTAATCAAATAGCCTCCGTTTTAATCAATTTTATAGGGGTGCCTATTAAGCCAACACCTGGAATGAAATTAACCACCCCTTTTTAAATGGAAACCATATTTCCAATCCAAACTGCCCATTGTGATGTATTTTAATGTGATCAGTACAGCTAATGTGGAATTCCTTAATTCCCCTTGAAAATATGCAATTAAATCAATGGAGCATTTTAATATCTGTATCAGTTTAGAACTATTTTTAAAAGGTACATGCTAAATTTGAAAACCTCTGCTCTTATACACAAGACTTTGTATAAATGTTTTAACCCATTCATGTCATAACCATCCCTTCCCCTACTAACACCCAGCCAGGTACACTCTACAAACTAGATCGGTTTAGATAAGTTTTCCAAGTTAGGCCTTTTATGAAAACCAGTAGATTACTTAGAATAAGAAACATAAAACAATATTATTCAAATTATTATCTGTGTAGCTACATACAATGAAGGGGCCCACAAAGTGGCCAATAATACCATATACACTAGGATGTTAGCAGCCTATTCAATAAGCCAATGAAACTGCAAGTTCCTGTCTCAACATTTATACTTTTTAACGCCTGGGAAAGGTGACAGAATTATATCTTTGTTAGGACCAGAAGTTGAGACTTTAAATACGGAAACTGTTGAAAGCTATGTTTGGAAATAACCGAGAGAACTTTTGTCCCAAATTAAATAGCTTCTGGATATGCTAAATAACATATATGTGAGCATATATATGTGTACACGCATAGATATATGTATTTATTTATACATATATTCAAGCACACACTTATACATGGCATATATATATGAATAAACAACACACACGTGACAGACTCTGTTCCTTTAAAGAGATGAAAAAGCAAATTTCCTTTTACCTGTTTTCCACAAAGAGGCTTTCCTGGGAGCAAACTGACTGAAAAACAAACAAAAAAAAGGCATTGGATCAGATGTTCAGGATACGCTGAGGGAGCCCAAATCCTGGCCTGATTTTCAAACTGTTTTTTCCTCCAAGAGGAAAAAAATTAAGGAAACTGTGCAGCATTTTTAGAAAAAAAAAAAAAGAAGAAGAAAAACAAAAAGGTTAGAGTTAGAAGTGTCAACTTTCCCATATGGTGTCTCCAGGTTTCAGAGAGATTTAGCCCAGTCAGCATCAAGGTCAGGAGGAGAATAGAGAGGCGCTGTGAATGAAAGTGCAGCAGAGGCCTGCGAGCCACAGGCCCTGAGCTAGTGGGTCCTCCGGGCAGCCGAGACCCAGCCACCACCTTGGACCAGAGGCCACGTGTGGGTGAAGGCAGAGCGTGCAGGCCTGGCGCGATCCGCCCGAGGATGGGAGCGCTGGGAAACCACAATCCTGAAGCTAGGACCTGGCCCCGATGAACTCTCACAACACAAACACTTGACCTGCGAGACTCTCAAAACTGAAGCGATGTCCTCAACCAATGCCAGGGCAGGGAGTTAGCAGAAGAAGGAGGGAGGGAGGGAGGGGCTCAGAAAGCAAGTGAGAATAAAACGAAGCTAATCGGGAAAGAATATCAAACCCATCTAATACATCTTAGTTTCACACAAAAAACCCAGTCACTTTCCTTTTAGCTTCTGTTCTCTAGTATTCATGTCTCTGCTATCTTGAGTTTAATACACAACGTAAGGAAGATAAAATTCCATTATCATTAGGTGCTGGGGAAAGGGGGATCAAATTAAATTTTAACAAGCAAAAAGAGGAGTCTTAACAAAATATGGTACAACAGTTGTAAAATACAAAATACTGTGCTTAGGAACTAATATAAAACTGTTTTCAAAGCACTAAGATTTTAACCACAAACACAGGTAACATATGTGTGGATATTCTAAATGATGAGTAAGTTCCCCTCCTAAAGGGATCAAAGAGACTGAACATGCTCATTTTTAAGAGAAAATAACATAAAAATAAAGAAATAATAATGACCTTTCAATATAGAATTTTTGAATTAAAAATGCTATTAATGTAACCACCTCTCACAGAGGCTGGCAGGATGCTGGTTTCTTGCTGCATTTTACCAGAGAGATCATTTCCTTCCATGAGCTGAAGGGCTAGATTTGGGCATAATGTCCTTTTCTCAGTGGTCTGAGCTTTTTAATGAGGGCATCTCTAAAACTTTCTGTTTTAACCCCTATGCATTTAACATGCATCCTGAAGATGAAGTGTGCAAAAAGTTTATTTAATAAAAGGCAACCATAGCCAATTAAGCAACAGGCTTTTCAGAAAAGTAATTTGATATTTAATTTTATAAAGGAAAACAAATACAAATGATGTGCCCCTGACATTATTCCTAGGAGGATCTCTTTAAAGAAAGCTAAATATCCCATTGCTTCTTCTTCCTTTAGTTGGGTTTCCCAACCAACTAGAGTCAAGTCTAAGCCAAGTCTTGGTATATGAACAAAGTGATACTATGCCAGATATCCACGATGAATTTAATACTTTGCTACATTTCAGCTCTTGATATTGGAAATAGGCCAATTACATTTAGGATGTTCTGGCTGATTCTGAATAACTGAGACTTGACTACGTCTTTGAAGGAGCTATCAAAGACATGCTGACCTCTTTGGACTTGTTCATCTAATAGCATTTGGTAAGGGAAGCAGCCCAAACTCTTCGAACTAAAAACTAAGGCACGTGCAAATTAAAGATGATGCTCTCTAAAAACCCATCTCCAGAGCATCTTCCTGATTTTTGTGGAAAGGTCCTAAAAAAAAAATCATCTCATCATCCATCCACCACACTTTTCATAAAGACAAAGACAATTATGGGTTATGATTCAGTAACTGATTAAAATGTATGTGTGTGCATGTGCACACATGTGTGTGTATTAAAAGAAACATTAATAACTTACAAATTTTAATAGCAGAGAAAGATAAAATTATCACAGTAATTAAGCCCAGCATTCAGAGCTGTGAGGTATATGCATTCTCAGATATATACATAAAGGGCTTTGTTTAAAAGGAGAAAAATGTTTTTGCCTAATGGGTTATAGAATTCTCTTCCACATGCTACCCCCAAGCCAGGTGGTACCTCACAACCTCGTCATTGGCTCCCCATGAAGAAAACCAAAGATGAAATCTTCCTCAAATCCCTATTTACATATAAATATCCTTCAGAAATTACCCTCTAGGCAAAACAAGTCCTTCTCAAATATATTGCTTTATCTACTTAACCTTCCTAAAGGAAGCAACATTGCATAGGATTAATCATAAAATAAGTTGACATGCTTGCCAAAAGGAAAGAAGAGTTATATTTCAAATATTTCTGACTTCAAAAGTACACTTATTTATTATTTGAGAACTAAATTGTTGTGTGCTCTGAATTAAACATTTCAGTTCTCAAATAACAGATGAACTGGTCTTATTTCAAGATACCCAAATTCTCAAACTATATTTGAAAAGCCTTTTTTGGAAAATCCCCAAATAAATCTGCATATTTGGATTGTGCACCTATGACAAAGCACACACACACACACACACATACGTGCATCCCTTAGCCATCAAGGTACATTTGTAAAATATTCAAGAACACTTCTAATTTTAAAAGAAATTGGGGTTTTTCTAAAGTATAAACATCAGGAAGTATTTTTCTATAAATGCCTATTTTAACTTCAAGTAGAAAAATAATCCTACTTAAGTATATTGACATTTGAACCTGTTTGAACTACTCTATGACTTAATAACTGGCAAAGAAAGCTGGTTTTATTACCTCTGTTTATAAGTTATGAGGATGCTAAATTAAAGACCAGCTTAAAAAAATTATATGTCTATAACTTAATTTCCTTATGCTGGATTCCTTGCATTTGTTTTATAAATGAGTTAATATACTTACTATCTCGTGTACCTTAACAATTTGGGTAGTTATGATCATTTGAGAATCTGGAATTATACAGATAAAGGCTCCCTAGTGGGTCCCGTCTTTATGTTACCATACATATTCGAGAAAGTTCATATTGCTGTTGTGCCCTTGAGTTTGTGTTTAACAGAGAATATGGTAATCTCCTGTTAATACAGGGTGGCCCCCAGGGACCCTTGCCTTGTGTGGTACCACCCACGTGCAGCAAAGCTGGTCTGTGTGTCTAAAAGAATACCGCAGAAGGGAATATATGTCACTTCCAAGATCAGCTTATAGCACCGGGCTTCCATTTGGGACCCTTTTCCTTTCCCACTCAGATCACTTGCTCCAGGGAAAGATAGTTGCCATGTTTGAAGACACCTGGCAGCCTACAGAGAGCTCCCCATCACTATGAGATCTCTAGCTTATAGCCAGCAGAGAACTGAGGGCCGGCAATATGTGAGTGGTTCTTGGAGAAGACCACTGCACCAAATCTGCAGATGACTACAGCCCAAACTGATAGCCCGACTGGAGCCTCATGAAAGACCACGAGACAGAATCACTCAGCTAAGCCACTCCCACATTCCTGAACCCTGCAGACTGTGAGATGAGAAGCTTTTTGTTTTCTTTTTTTAAGCTGCCAAATTTGGGGACCACCAGTAGAAGGTATGACTGCATTGTGTCTACAACAGCTATCGACAAGGGAGAAAGACATTTGGCATTTTATTTCCCGCTAGGACAGTGGCTCATGGTCGTTCAAGTGTCATGAAAACTTAGAATAATGTGATAAACACTAGAGAGCTTATCCTTAGAAAAATGTACGTATGCTCATGAACGTAATATTTTACAGGTGATATCAAGGATTTTAGGTCATCTCTGAAGCCCTTCATGAGCACACTCTGGGTTGTTTTTGTCATGCTCAGTCACTCAGTCGTGTCTGACTCTGCCACTCCATGGACTGTAGCCCGCCAGGTTCCTTTGTCCATGGGATTCTCCAGGCAAGAATACTGGAGGGGGTAGCAATGCCCTTCTCCAGGGAATCTTCCCAACCCAGGGATAAAACCAACATCTCTGGCATCTCCTACATTGGTAGGCAGATTCTTTACCACTGAGCCACCTGGGAAGCTCTCTGAGTACAGAAAGCCAATTAAAAAAACCTACCGCCCTAGGAGATCAAGTGAAAATCAGCTTCAGAAACATGCCAATCTCCCACCTGAATTAGTAAAACCAGAAGTGGTGGCCACCAGAGAGTCTATCAAAAGTGTTTACTCCTCCTCTCCCACAAGGAGAAGCAGCTACAGCATTGCAGAGAAGGCTGAAGAAATATTTCATGGAATAAAAGGGCTATGACAATAGCTTTCCATTTAGGCTATCTCACATTTAGGTCTGCTTTTACTTGATAAAAAATAATAATACAGCATGTGGCCACAGAGGCTTTAAACAGGGACCCTTGCCTCCAATCTTCAGCCTGGAACCCAGGTTCCTTACTCCTAAATCTCCTGAACAGGGATGTGAGGAAATGCGCTGTGGACTAGGAGTCAGGCTGACCCCTCCTCCCTTCGATGACCTCCTACGGGCATGAAAATACAAAAATGAAGGCCAGCAGGGCAAATGTCACCCCCATCACAGGCATGCATCAGTGATGCTACTTGCTGTCAACCGGCACTTGAGTGTTTGGCAATGTGACAGAGAAGAAAAGCATAATGTTGTTTGTACATTATGTGGGTGACTACTCTTTGCTTTACAATGTAACAACTCATTCATAAACTATATGGCTTGTCAGAATTATACTAAGAGGAAGAATGTGTGTTTGTGTGTGTTGTATGTGTGTGTGTATAAAAGAGAGAGAAAAAAAGAGAATAGAGAATAAACTGTCTTTCAGAAAAATTTCTCATCTTGAAGGTCATCAGACAGGAATATTCTATCTCCAGTCCAAGATAGGTTTATTACAGGATTATGACTAGAACAGAGCCTCTCATTACTGCATTCTTATATCCAGCAAACACAAGGAAAGGTCTACCATGTGTCAGGCTGTCCTTTGCACCATCAAGAATTCTGACCATAATTAAAAGGATTTTCTAGAATCTGCTAGAATTGCCCCTGGACATCATTCAACAATGGCTACCTCATCTCCTTCTCTCACACTCTCCTACTCTGCAAGCTTTGGACCAGGCTATTCAATTCACAATTGTATTTTAATGTGTCTAAGAAAGGCAGAGAGGTTCTACAGCAGATGGCAGAAACCCACATGCGTGTGAAAGAAGTGCAGAGTGTCACTTCCTCTGTAGCTCATATTAAAGGATTCAGCAGAAGGTGGAAGATCAGGGAGGCTAGCTTGGGCTTAAAACCTCTGGGGACAGCAGGCCCCTTGCATGTTAAGCATGGATGCCTAGGTGTCTAGATGGCTTTTTAAGGAACAAATCATGAGAACAAATCACAGAGGAGGTCAGATGCCCATCTGACTTAGGAAAGACAGAGGTGTTGGCCACAGAGAATCTACACAAAGGTGCTCATGGCTTCATGGCTGTATCTCTGCAGAGGGAAAAACCCACAGCATTTTCTAGAGGCTGCCAAATGCACCCATAGAAGGGAAAGCCTATGGAAACAGCTTGTCTTTTCCATTCCATTGCATCTAAATTCAGCTTTTTTTCACCTTTTAATTTGTATAGAATTTAACCACATTTAATTTTGGCCACAGTGAGCAAAAGAATAAAAAAACAATAATCCCAACCACATTTTCTTTGTTGGGATATGAACAAAAGAAATTGTTTTCTGATCATTCCCTTGAAAATGGGTCATGGAACAAATTTTATCTGAAAATGGGGTGGGGGAGGGGATGAGTATCTTTATTACCTTTGATATAATAAAGTGTCCATACTTGCTAAGAATGCAGAAAATTCTGTGTGTGTATGCTCAATTGACTCTTCTCTTGTTTTGGAATTCTTTCTTCTGCACAATGTGGGTCTGAAGAAGAAAACCACGTGGTATCTGTTGGCTAATATAAATCTGAGGAGCTTTCTGCAAAGCTGGCAACCTCTCTCCATATTTAAGGTCTATTTTATTGACCCCAAATAGTACTTCGATATTTGGGAACACACACAAACCTCTGGCTCCTTTTCCATCACTTCCCTGAATCAGGTCCTCTTCCAGAAGCACCTCTGGTCTCCTGCCCTTCGGCAGCTCCCTGCCTCCAGCTTCCCTCATTCCTATCAGCTTCCTGTCTGGGGAACGAGGCTGCCTTACTGCTGACGGAGGGACCGCACTCAAGAGGCAATGAAAACAACTACTCACATCATGTGCAAATATTCTCTCCCTCACTCTCTGATACTCCTCTTCTCTCTCTTCAATTGATTTACTTCGTCTGTCATCTCTAAATGGATGCATTCTGTTTTGCTGAACAGAAAAGAGAAATCAGGAGGGTTACCCAAGGTGAGCCGTTGGAAATCTGCAGTCAAGAAAAACTGTCAGCTGAGAGTAATAAATGTTCGCTTAAATAAATGGGGCTTGACAAGTCTCACTCCCTCTGGTCCCCGAGGAAGTCGTGGTGGGTGATGTGTGTGGGGTGTGTGCCTTGTGATGGCAGGGGTGCTCCTACTCCTGGCTGTTTCCTTGTTGGATGCAAATAGCTCGGTGTTTCTGGAAGGTAAGTTCTGAATGTGCCTCAGGCATTCAGCCCGGTTGCTCTGTGATGGGTTCTGTCTCCTTAGCAAAGATGTGACGCCCCAGGAGGAGGCGGAATGGTGGTGAGAAAAGAGGAAGTGGCGAGGCCAAGGTGGCCACGAGAATAAATGGCTTTGAAAACTTGTGGTCAGAGAAACAGGGCAAGAAGGGGCAGAAAGGAAGATGTGGATGCCATTTCTCTGCATCCTAATTTGCGTTTTTATTCACTCAGTGACTTATTCTGTGAATCGCAGCTGGGATAAAAGGAAGAACTGAATTCTAAAAGCCTGTCTGTGGATTAGGGTCAAAATCCAGAAAACTAACAATTCAAAGAACCCAGCATGAGGCCTGCTCTTCCTCCGCCTTCTATTGGAGTCACTTCCTGTGTTTCTATCGCTTTTGCATCTTATCCCTGCCATTCCTCTCCCAAACACCCTGCACTAACCGCATGCATCCATCCATTCAACAGACATCCACTAAGTACACGACACAGGCACATGTGTCAAAGTCAACTCAAGCCATGGTGTGGTTCAGGGGTGGTGGTGGTGGGAGGAAATGAGATACAGATGATGGACAGTTTTTTTTGTTGTTGCCTTTTTTTTAAAGTGTCAGAGATGCACATACTGGCTCACAGTGACTCACTGTGGGTAATTAAAATAATAACTTGAGTGTGATGCAGATTGTCTTACCTTTCAGCATTCTAAAGCAGTCATTTTCATAAAAGCTCTATTTTCATTGTCAGGGACAGGAAGCGTAATTGTAATGGCATTTGTATGACTTTCTATGGTTCTCCTTATCACTGAAAATGTGTTTTCTTTTGCCATTTACTTAGTTTTCTTCTTCATCACCCTGGAACCCACCCCCTCCACAGGGAGAAAAGTCTCTCTAGCCTTGTCGAGTTCCCGTGAATAAAGCTATTCTAGAACCATGTAATGTTTTGTTACAAGCAAAAAACAGGGAAGGAGGAAGTTCCGCTACAGTTCGTGCAAAACAAGCAAACAACTGACATGGAAGTTAAAACACAGGAAGGGGTGGGGGACTACAACAGAAACTGATTCTTTGTTGCGAAGACTTATTTTGGGAGAGTTTGCAAAATCCACCTGGCCTCACCATAACAAGGATTGTTGTTTACAGCTACATCAGTTGATCAGCGGTCCGTATTGACAATCCAGCGCAATGTGTGCAGAGCGGAAGGATAAAGCTGTAGGGAGGGGAACGACTGCCAGAGTTACACAGACACCTGGAAATGCGACTGACAAAGCTCTTCCCATCAGCTCAGAGCCTGCGGCACCCCGACCCCCCCAGGCATGCAGCAGAGCCTGCGCCAAGCACCACCCATGCAGCCCAACACAGAGCCAGCGCTGAAGCAACCATGACGTGGTCTTTTGCTACCCACCAAATGCCAAAGGGGTAGGTAGGGGTGGGGGGCAGGAGGTTGGGGGAGGGGGTTCTTTTCAGAGGCGGGGGAGATTTGGGAGGGGGAGCAGGGACAACAGAAGAACGACAAGAACATCAGGCAGCCCACCTTCCAAAACGACAACGTCACCACTCTCAAACTTGAGAACCAACCTGAGTGTCTTCTTTATCAATACTAGAGTTATCTCGCTTCAAGATAAACCGCTTCTGGGATTCTTCACCTTTTTCATCTTTTAAATGTTCACAAAACCTTTGCTCTGGTCTGCCAGCAAAGTAAAACATATCAATAAAAAAAGTTTTTTCCCCTGTTTAAAGTTATTTCTTAGTGTTTTTTTTTTTTCCCCCACAGTGGCATTCAAGAAAAAGTTTACACATGGTTTTGAGACTAGAATTGCTGGCAATATATAGGGAGGTAATACTTTGTCACTTCACATGTGTTGTTAGGATACCTTTGCTTTGTTTGTTCACCATGGTAGAAGTTAAAACAAAATTTTAAAGGCCTGCAAATATATAGTGTGTATTTTCTATTTTCTATAGTTATTTTGACCTCTGTCAGTCCTGAATTTCATTAAGCCCCTACCCTTATTCTCTATATATGTTTAGAATTTGGGATTACTACATTAAAACTAGGAGAATACTTCCTATTATGTTTTCCCTTTCGAGAGCTTTCTGAATGTCCAGTGAGAGAGGGCTGTCTATGAATTTTTTCCATCTTTCTTTAATGACAGATGCCCTGGAATCTGGCTCCAGCAGCCTGACATCCTCGACCATGTCTTGTAAATCAGTTGAGTAACTGGGGGAAACTGGAGATGTTTAGCTTAAACAACTTAATTCCTGATTAGCATGGGGAAAATGTTGCAAGCAGTTACATGGTATTGATTAGTCAATTGACTTTTTAAAGATCCTCTTAATCATCTTGTATTATTACAGGAAAGGGCTCCAGTACCCTGTTCATTTCTCACCAGCGTCCCTGCACACCAGAGAACTTGGTGAATGGCTTGTGCGTTGGTTAATCACAGAGGACTAAAACGTCCATTTCTAGTATAGAAGCAGTTGTAATTGATGGCTCTCAAAACGTGTCTTTCAGGTCTGATGTATTACTTCTGAAGCCACATGGGTTTTCTGTGCCCCCCTGGGTTCAGTATGCGTTCAGGAAGCCAAATCACTGCATCGGTTGTTTAATATGAATGGCTAGTAAATAAGAGAATCTCATTGTTTCCTTATAGCTCCAAAATAAGCAAACAACACTTTAAAAACAAAGGAGCAGTTTAAGTGTATAATTCAAATCTTGTTGAGAAATATTGTTTCCTTAAAAACTCCTTCATCAATTATTATAATACTGGGGAGCAGACAAAACCAGAAAACTGAAATAATACCAGTTATAGCTTCTGGAATCAGATGTAATTTCTGCATTCTTTTATTTGGTCTTTGCAATAAAACTTTGATGTAGGAGAAACAAAAAAATTTTTTTTTTTTTTGCCTCTTTACAGATAAGGAAACTATCCCTCAAGTGACTCTTGACTCCAGTTTATATATTTTCCCACTAAGCCACAGGCATCAAACAGCCTGCTTACTTCCTTACAGAGAAGTGAACAGTCTCTCTCTGCTTACATTGTACTCAGTCGGCTGGAGGGCCTCACACCTCAGGATAAAGCACAGAAAACCTGCATCATATCATCTTCAATATTAATGTAAATGTTATCCACCAGAATTAACATAGAATAAGATACAGCTGTCTGGATGTGCGGATATGACATTTTAAGATCAGAGCACTAAGGAGACGGAGTAAATTTGCACTTTATAATGAAAAGATCATTGACAGTAAAGAAATTAAATATATTTTGGTGGAGCCCAGTCACAGGGCCCTTCAATCACTTATAACACTATAAAGTCTGACAATATTATAATAGCCTGAATAGCTACAGGTCACTGTAAATGAGAACAATTCTCTAGGAGTTTTTTTTAAAGCTTCCCAACATTTTCAACCACTCAGACATTGTTATATACATATTTTTATGTAACAAGGAAAATTAAGATATTAACTTGAACACAAATGCTAATAGTAGCAATGCTAATTAATCCTCTCCTAATAGCAAGTGGAGAGTGAAAAAGTTGGCTTAAAGCTCAACATTCAGAAAACAAAGATCATGGCATCCGGTCCGATCACTTCATGGGAAATAGATGGGGAAACAGTGGAAACAGTGTCAGACTTTATTTTTCTGGGCTCCAAAATCACCACAGATGGTGACTGCGCCATGAAATTAAAAGACGCTTACTCCTTGGAAGGAAAGTTATGACCAACCTAGATAGGATTTTCAAAAGCAGAGACATTACTTTGCCAAAAAAGGTCCATCTAGTAAACGCTATGGTTTTTCCTGTGGTCATGTATGGATGTGAGAGTTGGACTGTGAAGAAGGCTGAGCACCAAAGAATTGATGCTTTTGAACTGTGGTGTTGGAGAAGACTCTTGAGAGTCCCTTGGACTGCAAGGAGATCCAACCGGTCCATTCTGAAGGAGATCAGCCCTGGGATTTCTTTGGAAGGAATGATGCTAAAGCTGAAACTCCAGTACTTTGGCCACCTCATGCGAAGAGTTGACTCATTGGAAAAGACTCTGATACTGGGAGGAATTGGGGGCAAGAGGAGAAGGGGACGACAGAGGATGAGATGGCTGGATGGCATCACTGACTCGATGGACGTGAGTCTGAGTGAACTCCGGGAGTGGGTGATGGACAGGGAGGCCTGGCGTGCTGCGATTCATGGGGTCGCAAAGAGTCGGACACGACTGAGCAACTGATCTGATCTGATCTGAATAGCTCTGAGCTCTGAACATCTGATGAACTCCAGTCAGTGAAATGATTGGACAATGGCTAAACATACAGATCTATTTCTTGTATTTGTTGTTGCTGCTGCTGCTACTAAGTTGCTTCAGTCGTGTCCAACTCTGTGCGACCCCATAGACGGCAGCCCACCAGGCTCCCCCGTCCCTGGGATTCTCCAGGCAAGAACACTAATCATCTGTAAATATTCATTTATAAATGAAATGGCACTCATGAACATAAGATGAATTTGCTTCAGACTCAATTCTCCTTTTGGATAAGGAAATGGCAACCCACTCCAGTATTCTTGCCTGGAGAATCCCATGGACAGAGGAGCCTGGTGGGCTAAAGTCCAGAGGGTCGCAAAGAGTTGGACATGACTGAAGCGACTGAGCACGCATGTAAAGTGCTTTTTAAGGAGAAAAATATTTAGAGTGAGATTTCAGCATACTAACCAGAGATGGACTGCAAGTTCCATGTGGGTAGGGATCTTGCTTTTTTAAATAGTGTATCCTTGGTGCCTAGAACCATGCCTGGCATTGGGAGGCATTTGGTTGGGTGAATAAATGACTCAGTGTATGAACAAATGAAAATTTAGCACAGCTATATATAAGTCACAGTAATTCAGGGACAGATCAAAGAATCACTAAGATCTGTGGTCATAAATTCATAAATGTTTAAATTGTATAATAGAACAGAATAGAGTTGAGTTAGTAGGAACATAAATTCAAATTCAGAACATTAGGAACATCTTTAAAAATCAGATTTATGTTTGACTGCAAGCTGACCAAAACTAATGGTGTCATTAAAGAAAAGGTATTCACACTGGAGAAAAAGAGGTGGAAATGGGAATTTTAACTTTTTTAGGTTTGGGAACTTCTCAGTTTAAAGTGTCATCACAGTTACACAAGAGCTATTTAACCATTATTTTTGAAACTTCATTTGCATTTCTTCATAGTGCTGGTTTATTTTTATTTCATAGCAGGACATATTCAGGAAAAACACATCCATCACTTAAGCAGGGGTAGTCAAAGGAGCTTGTCTGAATCAATAATGTAAATATTATTGAGAGCAATGATATTTGTTACTCTGATATAAATTATGCAAAGGGTATCATCCACAACTGTGTTCAAAAAAATTTGTATTCGAACATTAGAAATTAATAGTACAAATAACTAATCATTTCTTGACTTACCAAAAGTGTTTTGAAAGATTATAAAGTAACCATTTGAAGTTTGCATAAAAGGAATAAAATAAACATAATAAGATTTTTCCAGGTTGACTTTATAGAGACTTATCTAGAGGTAAGAAGTAATTTTAAGTTTAAACTCATGCAAACTGTAGTTTATGACTGAAATATTACATGTGACTGCACTAAAAATTACCAGTAATGCACTGTTATATTAAAGCTTTTAAAAATCCTTTTAACCACTAATTTAACATCATAGCAATATTATTTCTTAGCCACAAAATGAATGAAACTGCAGTAATATGGTATGGACCTTCATTTAAAACGGTGATGAATTACTTTCAGTGGATCAAGATGAGGATGTAACTCTAAGAAAAACTCCTCCAAGCTGCAAAAGGTCACAGTATTTATTAAATGAACGATAACTAGAGTTTACTATGTATCTCATGGCCACGCATTATACTTGCCTGCATTTTTTAGCGTATGTGCTGCTGAAGCAACCGCTACATGCCCACATTATTTTTCCTGGAAGATTTTAGTCCATGAGTTATTTCTACCTGTTTATCATTACCAAAAAGCAGAGAAAACAAATCTAATGTTTCTTCTTGATTAAAAAAAGAAAAATAGTGTCTTCCCACAATGTATAGCAGGTATCTACTGTGGCACTCATTGCTCACGTGTGGAGGACAGCAGTGGCATTTCCAGTCTGTCTTGGGATCCCCTAGTCAATCCTTTCAAAAGTCTGAACCAACTCCTCACTGTTTCTGATTAGACAAAGCTCATGAATGGAGAGGCAGTATGGCTGAGCACAGGGACTTCCCTGGTGGCTCAGGTGGTAAAGAATCTGCCTGCCAATGCACAGGAGACGTGAGTTTGATCCCTACAAGATGCCCTGGAGGAGGGCATGGTAACCCACCCCAGTGTTCTTGCTTGGAGAATCCCATGGACAGAGGAGCCTGGCGGGCTACCGTCATGGGGTCGCAGAGAGTCAGACACAACTTAATGATGAAAAAATAACAGCTGGGTGAAACACCATTGCATCAGACTACCAAAATGTCTTACTCAACTGGTTCCAATTTTAGTTTTTCTCTCACCTGAAGCTTAAAAAAAGATGAGCGTGCTTTATTGCGTTTTTTTATCTTTTTGATCTAGAAGTATTTTCAGTGGTTTATTCCCGCTGCCAGTTTCTTGAAACCAAATATATACTTTTCTTCCAAACAGTTCAGCTTAATCACTCCCCACTTCCTCCCCCAACATACACACAAATGAAGAATTCAGTTCTACTAAATGCAGAGGAGCATCAAGGGACATCTTTGAATTTCACCCTGAATAATGGAAAGATGGTCATCAACATGCATACATCTTAACAAAGAAATGTGGCTGTGCACAACAGGATGAAATGCTTTATGTGTAACATTTGTCGAAAATATTTTAATAGTCACACATATTAGAGAAGTCGAAGTGGCCCTGTTCCCTTCACATGGGAAAATATTCAGTTACAACATTGACACAGCTTTATGTGCTCAGTTGCGTCCGACTCTGCAACCCCATGGACTGTAGCCGGCCAGACTCCTCTGCCCATGGGATTATCCAGGCAAGAATACTGGAGTAGGTTGCCATGACCCCCTCCAGGCACTTCCTGACCCAGGGATTGGACCCATGTCTCTTTCGTCTCCTGCATTGGCAAGTGGATTCTGCTGAGACACCTGGGGAAGCACATTGACAATTGATATTTCTTATTTATAAAAGAAAGTCCTACATTCTTCTTTACATATTTTATAGTTTCCACTTTCATCCTGTCCTTTTGATTCTCTTTTAAATGAGACACCACCTTACAAATTCAGTATTCTAGCATTTAAGTCTGGAAACCAAACAGCTTCAACCAACAAACTACAACTTCTCTTTCTACTCTGTACCTCAATTCCATTTTTCCTAGAGACATAGTGATACGCTCACAGCCTCCCCAGTAGCAGAAATCTTAAGATTAATCAGACACAGGAACTTCACCAAGAAGATTCATTGCAAACAGGCTCTGGCCTTCAACTTCCTCCAAGTTACAAGTGCTAACATGACTGCTGCTCCTCAAGGTGGATCTAGAAGCAACGAAGGGAGCCTGCAGAAACTGGGTCTAGTTCTGCTGCCTACAGGAGGCCAAGCTGCAGATGGAATGAACCAAGTCACCATAATCTGTCTCCCTCCAAAACTACTGTACGTATAGGAAAATACCCTATGTAGTATTTATAGTAAATACTATAAATAGTTCATGTATAGTGAACCTTCCTCTGCTGCTGCTGCTAAGTCGCTTCAGTCTTGTCTGACTCTGCAACCCCATAGACAGCAGCCCACCAGGCTCCTCTGTCTCTGGGGTTCTCCAGGCAAGAATACTGGAGTAGGTTGCCATTTCCTTCTCCAATGCATGAAAGTGAAAAGTGAAAGTGAAGTCGCTCAGTCGTGTCCGACTCTTCGCGACCCCATGGACTGCAGCCTACCAGGCTCCTCCATCCATGGGATTTTCCAGGCAAGGGTACTGGAGTGGGGTGCCATTGCCTTCTCTGGAACCTTCCTCTAAACTGCTGCAAACTGTAAAATACAGATAACGTCTTTACACACTTATACACCTAGGCTGGCACTTACACACCATGTGTTTACACACACATGTACAGAGTCCTGATCAAAATGTTCCTGGCTCCTCCAGTAAACTCTGAATAGAAAAAAGATGGATCTGACGTATAGCCTGTACTTCCCATGGAAAGTATGGTACTGAATGTCTGAGAAATGCTTGGCCCTTGA
>NW_011494615.1:5479084-5508647 GCF_000754665.1 Bison bison bison
TCTAAGTTTTGCCAGGACCGTTTTTAATCCAGTGTGTTCTGTGGTTCTGGAGTTTTGCATCACAGTTTTAGTATTCATTTTTGTATTAACATTAATTGAGTTCTCTGTTACTTTTTAAAAAATTAAATGTAAATTAGGATTTTGTTTTTAAAAAAAGAAAAGAACAACCAAAAAACAAATACAATGGGTCTGGTCTCAAAAGGATAGAGTTTGGTTTGTTTCTTGCTTTTATCATCATTTGGGTTTATTGATTCTGTTCATGTTGATTCTTGTTCTCCAAACCTCAGTCGTGGCTGAGAGACAGGAGTGGTGGATTTCAGGCTTGATCTTCTGTGAATAGATCTGATAAGATCAAGACATGAATCTCAGCCTAGCTCTAGCTGCCTAGAATGCTGTGAGTTAGTTAGCTAGATACTTGGAAATTATTTTTAATGCATATAAAAGTTCTTTTTAAAAAAGTTACATTCAAGATATTAATATTATAGAAGGTACGTGCATGTTTCATTCCAAAGTTAAACAGTAAATTATACATTCAATACTCAGAGGCCCATAAATAATTTCACATTGTGAAAAGAACATGACACACTTTATTTTCTCTCCTCAACGATGTATGTCTGTCTCACCTACAGACTCTGGTGTTGTCTGAGGTATTTGAGGAAAATGATATGAGAAAACACACTGGAGAGAAGTGATATGCGGGTTAACCGTTGTTAATAAATAAGTCTTAACTTCAGGCTGGAGTACTGTTTAAAGAAGTAGGTTGTGTGTTTAGGAAAAAAAAAATTGTCATGGTTTTCTTGAGAGGAATGTAATTCTTCATTAGGTTCCTGACCTTTGGCTTCAAGTCAGATGATTTTCAACATTCTTCCTATAAACAGTGTAGAGTAAATTTGTCCTGTTTAGAAATGACGGGATACCAACCAACCACTCAAAGAGTTTCCAAGAGGCGCTTGGAGACAGCAATACTAGGTCCTCTTCAGAAGGTTACTAAGCAAGCATCGGCTCAGGACGCTGCTCAGTCCTTTCCCACCGCTGCTCACATTCCAGCCAAAGGAAAAGAAGAAAAATAGACGTGGGAGGAAGAGCATGGGTCTTTTGGTTTGTCTTGGTATAAATGCACTTTATCACCAGCCGGGAGTGAAGCGGTTAAGGCTCAAGCACTAAAGATTCCCACCTTCAACCTGAGCCCCTTCAGGAAACTAAGCAGAACGGACGTCCCTTGACCCTGCCGGGTTGCTGGCCACATCCCACTAGTCTGCCCGGAGAGGGTGGCAGTCCCCGGGTCCTATTCACACGGAAGTCAGCATGCCTCATCTCAGGGATGTTTAACCAAGTCAACTGGGCTCAACTGCTTCACCCAGAGAGAGGCTCTGTTTGGCTGAATCAGAACAAGGTTCATGGTTCTTGAGATTTATCAAATAGCTAGCTCAGTGGATCATCCTTGGGACAACAAACAAGCAAACCACGGAGGTCACTATATACCACTCCTCATGCTTGGCCAAAACCCACGTCCACACTGGGAATCAGGCACTTGGGCTCCTGAGCACTAGACTCCTAAGTGTCACCCTCAGCGTCTGCCTTTGAGTCCTATTCTTGTTTCCTGCTTTCGAGGACCTGTAACCTCTCTCCCCAGCAGACCTACTATTTCTTTCCTTGCTCTGTGCTCTTGGACTAGGGGATTGGAGGCAAACACAGTGGGACCAAGTGAAAGACAAAAGAAAAATATGTTCAAGAGATGACAACGTTTTAATATGAAGATTTTTTTAGAACTAGTTAAACAGGTGCTCTGACACATGCAAAGGCATTCAGATATACATGGGATTCTCTCTGCCTATGACTGATCTTGGCCCTTTGGAAAATAGTAGGGAAAGTAGAAGGTTTCTAGTCTTCAAATGATACACCTTGAACATGCATCTTTTCTCTCGGAGGGACAAAAGGAGAGAGAGGTGTAGAAATTGTCTAAGAAAAGAACAATGAACTGCTCTGGGCTACACAGGTAGAAAAATAAGCAAAAGAGAGAAAGTGAAAATTAGAAATAGACACAAAGAGAAGAACAAAGCTTCTCATAAAAAAATAGACCCATGTATTTGCAGCATTTACACATATATATTTTAAAACACGGTTCATCTTTTAACCTCAATCCTAAACATCAAAAGTAACATGGGACTCCCCTGGTGATCCAGTAGTTAAGAATGAAAGGGACATGGGGCACGAGTTCAATCCCTGGTGCAGGAGCATTCCATGTGCCACAGGGCCACTAAGCCCACGCACCACAACTACTGAAGCCTGAGTTCTAGAGCCCCTGAGTTACAGCTAGTAGAGCCCACATGCCTAGAGCCTGTGCTCTGCAACCAGAGAAGCCGCCACGATGAGAAACCCACAGTGAAGAGTAGCCCCCGCTCTCCACAAATAGAGAAAGCCTGTGGCTCAAACGGTAAAGCGTCTGCCTGCAATGCGGGAGACCCGGGTTCGATTCCTGGGTCAGGAAGATCCCCTGGAGAAGGAAATGGCAACCCACTCCAGCACTCTTGCCTGGAAAACCCCATGGACAGAGGAGCCTGATAGGCTACAGCCCATGGGGTCGCAAAGAGTCGGGCACGACTGAGCGACTTCACGTTCACTTTGTGCACAGCAACAAAGACCCAGCACAGCCAAAAATAAAAATAGACTTTAAAAAGTAGCATGATAGAAAGTAAATGCATTTTAATTATCACTTGCAGTACCAAGGTGCACACACCCTAATACCTCTGCCCCAGATTTCCAAGGGGCTCATCTGGTGTTGCCAAATAATCTGACAGTTAACAGAGAATTCCAACAGAAAAAAAAATTGTAAGTGCTAGAGATGAAAACATACTTCTGGCCATACGCTGGGGAAACAGCGCCCAACTAAAGCAGAAACAGGACCGAGCCTCAGTTCAAAAACTCCATTCGTTATTTCACCAAGATGACAGTGCATTCTAAGCAGAGGCATCGCCAATCATTCAGACCTGCTTTGCGGGCTGAGTGTTGTGCTGAGTGGCTGAGGTGGCACGTGCTCGCCTGTCCTCTCGCTGCTTAGCCCTGAGAAGTGACGAGGAGACGGTGGTGCCGGGGGAAGGTGACTTTTCTTCGCTAACTCTCCATAGTGCATCAGTTCACTTGGAAGAAGGCACCTTTGGGGAATGAATCCCAAATGAACACAATTCTTATTTCTTCCTCTCTCTGGATGACTACACTCTTAACCCCACACTCCTGTGGCTATGACATGAAAACATGCATTTGGACAATTGAGTTGCTTGGAAGAGTAATTTTGTGTTCACACAAAGGACAGGCTCATCTCCTGCACTGACGTTACCCGTAAACATAGTTTTTTCATTCTTGAAAACACCGATTGAAACGGAGTATAGGAAGTTTCCACTGACTGGATATCATTCCCTCTAAATTCTGCATATTTTTTCCCCAAATATTGCACCTTGTAGCTGTGATAAAGAAAATCTGGCAAATGCTGTCATATGGGAGGAAGTATCTGTTATTTACTGACACCACTGAGTGAACCTTCAAAAAAATCTTCTCCCTCAATGATTATTTCTTATCAGACCACAAAAGATTTAGGAGTGGGAGTTCTCAACCAATCCAGGAGATCTTGAGGATGTCCATAGTCTGGGTTGTTTTGCCTTAAAGAGAGTTAGATTACTTAGTAACATTGTTCTTGGCATGAGACACACTGGGTTGAGATTCCAGCCATGCTGACCATTGCTTCTCTGGAGGTCTAAAACTGAGTCTAGCATGCAAGCTTCAGTAGTTCTGGAGCCCTGCAGGACATGGAATCTTCCTGTACCAAGGATCAAACCTGTGCACTTAATGTTCTTCTCTAATGACTTAGGTTATATGTTTGCTTTTAATATTAAATGAAATACATTAAATAAGTTGTAAAGTATCCAATACAATTGAACAAATAGTATGTAATGCTATTATAAGTGATTATAACTATCTGAAAAGTCTGAGATTTTTTTTCCATCATGAAAGGATGGATGGATTATATTTGAAGATATCACAGAAAATACTAGAAGTGACTGTAGTACACACGCATGTGTAAATATAATCCCCACAGTCTGTTGTCATGACTTAAATATTTTGAACTTCAGGTGGGACTATTTTCTCTCCATGCAAAAGTTAGTATTTTCAAGACACATTCTATAGGCACTAAACTGCAGACAATCTAGAAAAACAGGAATTCTGGAAATAAATCCCAGCCAATATCTAGGTGACAGGCATCCACTTCAGAGGGCCACCTTACAGGCCAGTATGGTCACTGAAAACGAAAAATTAAAAAAGGAAGTGTTTTCCCTTCCTCAGCCCTTCAGTTCATTTTTGTATTTTCCATCCAGGTTTTCTGCATTTCTCCCAATCTACAATGACATTTATGGAGAAGGCAATGGCACCCCAGTCCAGTACTCTTGCCTGGAAAATCCCATGGACGGAGGAGCCTGGTGGGTTCCATGCAGTCCATGGGGTGGCTAAGAGTTGGACATGACTGAGTGACTTCACTTTCACTTTTCACTTTCATGCATTGGAGAAGGAAATGGCAACCCACTCCAGCGTTCTTGCCTGGAGAATCCCAGGGACGGGGGAGCGTGGTGGGCTGCCGTCTATGGGGTCGCACAAAGTCGGACATGACTGAAGCAACTTAGCAGCAGCACAATGACGTTTAAACTATGCATCTCCATGCATTTGTTTTGGGGTACCATTAAAGCGTACACATTGAAACAGTATCTCCAAAACACAAAACCCACAAGGAATCATCTGAGGAATTTCCATCTCAGCCTCCTTCCTTTATAGAAATGGAAACATTTTCATCTAATAATATACCTAAGCCAATATGGTCCCCACAACCATCATAGGCCAGTTGTCCTGATGGCACAACTCTCGAAATTATCAGAGTCAAAAATACGTAAGACACCTAGAACCTGAAGAGATGTTCTCTTTTGAACTTTAATTCCATGAAAACATGGCAACAGACTTTCAACGTCAAATATAATTTCCCACAGAACTACCTTCCTCCTTTGCTAAAACTGCTCCAATTGATTCAGGTCCTGAAAATGTGACTGGATGCTATTTACAAAAGGACATTAAATTCATCTTTTTCTCTTGTTCTGAAAGATATTAGCTTCCCCCACCCCCATTTCAATCCCTGGCAAGAGCCACTCAAATCAAGGATGGCCAGAAAGGTGTCTGGAATAGAGTGGTGGGATTTGACCCAGCTGTGGATGAAAGATGATTAAATTCAACTCTTCAGGAAATACCCTGAGTGTCCATGACATACAGTCATTCGTCTTTTTTGTTTGGGAGTCACAGAGTGGGGACTAAATGTTGATGATCAAAGGCAGGAACTAGACAGAATGCCTAGCAGCCCAGCACTTTGTTACAGGAACAATACCTGAAGGTGTTCCCTGCTCAAGTTCTTCTGCTCTTCCTCAAGGCATAAACACGTGCCATCTATTGGAAATTGGTCATTAAAGGAAAAAAAAAAAAGCTAGTGTTCTTTTGCAAGTGAAGAAGTCTGATTATATGATGCTCATTAGCAAAAAAGGAAAGTTTTAAGGGACAAATTATGTTCTCCAGTGGTATTTGGAAACTTGCAAGAATCACAAGGATTCTGAGAAGATTGGACCTACAGAACTTTCTGAAATAAAGGGAATGTTCTGTATATTCTCTAATAGGTGCACCTGAAATATGGCTAGCCTGACTGAGGAATTGAATCTTGCAGCTTAAATTATATTTCAATAATTAATTTAAAATTTAAATAGCCATATGTAACTAGTGACTACTATATCAAACTGATTGCAAGTTTAGAGCCATTGCTGAGTCACCAAGAGCCTTTATACAAAGAGTGTTTTATTTTCTCAAAAACCGTTTGACAAGGAAACAGGTCTCAAACATGTGTATTAATATTTATGACTATGCTACTGCAAAATCAGGGTGAATTAAACATAAATGCACCGTCTCTCCTAGGTGAAACCACATCAATCTATTTGATCTCTGGGCTTTCCCACGTCTCTTATGGCCTTATAGAGAAAGAATTAAAAGGACAGCAATGCTTGCCTAGTCTGCAGTCAGTGTGTGCCTGTGTTATAGTATCTGAAAATCATAAGAAAAACCAGAATGAAGAATGAAAAACAACAACAGCAACAACTAGGCATATTTAATAGAGAGGGAAGGATTAAAGGACAGTGACCTTCCAGTCCTACTCCTGTTCAAAATAGGAGGTCCATGTGCCAACAATCAGATAAAGTGGAAAGTTGATAAATTTTAAGATGTGTTTTGCCCTCACAATAAAATGCAACCACCAGGACCCAAGACTTCTGAAGCTCAAGGGCCTTTAAACATAACCATTCCAAACTCTCTCCTGCAGATAAATAAATAATCTGAAGTCCAGAGAAGAGAACCTCTCAGTGTCCCTGAGATAATAGCCAATCTCAGTAGCCCCGGATCTCCCAGCTTGAGTTCCCCCGACTATGACCTTCACACTCATTCTGCTCAACACAGACTGAGCCTTGAGCAGAGAAGGGGCATCATCATCTCCACCCCAACAAGCCCCAGCCTCCAGAGAACAGAAACTGATGTCTGAGCCACCCTGCTGTGCTTGACACAAAAGTTCCCTTCAGTGACATGGCATTCCTAACAAACCACGCAATGTGCACAATTTACCAAACAAATGTCTTAAGAAATTGCTTTATATGAGGACAGCTTTTCAGTTTAATGTGACTGTGCTATAAAAATGGCCTGCGCTTCAAGGAGAGGTGGGTTCAACAGACACAGTTCGAAGTTTCTAAAGCAAATGACCACTCATTGTAAACATAGTGAGATAGAAGCAAACAATTATTGAAAGAAGCAAAACCAAACAAGCAACCTGCTTTTAGAGCCAGAACTTAGATATTATCTGGCTCAAAAAACTCTGATTTTATAAGTGAAAAAAACCTGAGAGGGCACATTTTACAGGACTTATCTCAAATTACCCAGGTAGTAAGTAAAAGAATTGGGTCTTAGAGGCCGGACTTCTGTCTCCCAGTTTGGAGTTTTGTTATTCTATAAACCACAGTAAGATCAATGTCTTGACATCAGAAAAAGAAAGAAAAGAGTAATTATCCTATATATGTTATTGTTTTTAAATGTCTGTTATTTTTAATCAGAGTTATAGCTGATATAACATGTTCCATGTTTGGTATATAACCACATGGATTACTAATGGAAAGAAGAAAATTGTGTTTCAGGAGCTACATAACAGATCAGGGAATAAATACACTTAACAGCCTAAATTTTATCAACTTTCCTGGTCCACAATCTTCTATAGATAAATGCCACTATTGTTGAGAAGAGCAAGAGATAAATAACACTGTACATTTGAAATGCCATGTACTTTGAACTGTATACTGCGTTCTTATAAATGAATCCACGAGAGAAAGAGAAAATGCTAAATAAACACAGAGAAGGGGCTTACATTCTCGTGTTGCTGGTCTTGTTGATGATGACCGATTTCCCTGTTTGGTCCACGTTGTGATCCAGCCCAAAGTAAGCGGCCACGCGATGGACAAGCATCCTCTGGTAGGATGACATCTGAGGAAACTTTTTATAATGATTACTGGAACGGAACACAAGAAACAGCACTATCAGCATCTTCGTTTCTGGCCCGTAGTACATTTGAGAGACACACACATAAAACCGTTTCTTTTTCATCCGAACCATTAAGCTTATTTCATTCCTGGCATCACTCAATGTTCTCATTTCCAGACCAATTTTCCACTTATAGATGTATTGATTAAAGTACAATAAGTGTTTTTGTTTCAGAGTTGTGCATTTCTCAGACCACAGGGAACTCAATGTTTGCTGGAAAGTATATTCTGTTTTAGTCCAGGAGACCTTATCCACAGAGCCAGGCGCAGCCACAATGACAGACATAATAGGGGACTGCAGATGTCTATCTGGAGATGTCACTACATGGTTGACACTGAAAGCAGCACATTTATTTCCAGGCATAACTGACTACAGCCAGCTGGAGCCCATTAAAAAACTATAATAAAAACGAAAAGGGTCGCTTCTTGTTACTGCTACTCAATGCTAATCAGTGGTCTCCTGTTTATAGCCATTTTGTCCGGAATTTAACAAGCAGGACTACACATGACCCAAGCAACAATTCCCATCAGCACATAGCTCCTAACTCCAACAGCATCTCTATTTAATGAGTCAGCAAACATATTAAATAATGTTTTATCTACCCCTAAATCTTTCCAGAATGAGTGATTAAACCCATACAGCAAACCAAGACACATCAGATTCATTAACCGGCACTGCGATTCAACATACTTGTTGTCACCAATGAAATCAATAATTTCCTGCTCCATTTTCAGGAGTATCATCCTGTCTCTGCAAAATAAATGTTAAAATGAAAAGGCTTTATGGACTGTCCATTCCCAAAGACTTAACAGTTTCACTTACATGTATGGAAAAATTGTTTAAATCTATGTAGCTACAAATCGGCATCTAACTGTTCTCTGAAATGTGATGTCAAACTATCTGTAATTCCATTCTCCTTAAGGTGTTTCCTCATCTGTTAAGTATGTTCTGCCATTGAAAGCTTTGTAGTTTTTAATATTAACTAAGACATGCAAAGTATTAGGCCCATAAAACACACCAAGTAAATTGTATATTTTAAATTAATAGGAAACTTTAACAAAGCTAAGCCCAAATAGTTGGTTCAATAGCTGCCCTGAAGCATATTTGACATTGCTTCTCATTCTCTATATTTTCCCCCTTAATAAGTATCTCTTTGTGACCAGAAAAGCAGAACTTGTAAACTATAATTTATTCACTGGACAAGTACCCAGGAATTAAGACTAGCTAAAAACATAAACATGAAAACTATTAGCAGAAAAGAGAAAATACAAGAGACAGTTTAAGACATCAGAGATGGACTCAGCCTTCTACAGCTTCCCTCTTACAAGTGTTTGCATGAATGACTTTATTGTAACATTCTACTTGACTCCTCTAAAAACAAGATTTACTTAATGATTTACCTGGAATTATTCTTTAATGTGTTAATCAGAAACTCATGTAAATCTATGCCTGTAGAATCCGTATATTCTTGGCTGCAATCTGAAACAAACAGCAGGATGGAGTTATGAGAAAGGGTAGTGGGAGGTGGGCTGAAAAGGGTTTTCCCAGCCTTTCCCTTTTCCCTTACGCTCAGGCAAACTTTGGGTGAATCTACTGGTGTTAGAGGCACATGTTACGAAACTAGCAACCTGGCAACATTAAATCAGGATGAAAATTAGATTCGGGGATTAAGAACACCCAGTAGATTTCCAGTGTGGAAAGACCTAGCTGTCATAGGAGAGGAAGTGGGCACGGTCTGGGTGGGTGGGTGGGCGGAGTCAGATGTCATGAGTTCATTTTGGGCTGTCAATCAGCAAGGGCATGACCTCTCCATGGCAGTGATGGGTACTCCCAACCCACAGAGAGAACTCTCAAGAGCTTGAGATACCATGGAACCCTCTTTCTCTTAAAATGGAGAAGGCAAAAACTGAATGCTCTGTTGTAAAACTGTCTAAATATTAACTGATACAAAATATAGGAGGGCATTAAATATTTCCATGTCTTTCAAGTCTTTTGATGCTGTCTAAAGCTTAATTTCTAAAGCCATCTTAGGAAGCTGTACTTGTTTACTCTCAGATACACCTTGGTTTTTAGATGTTCAGCAGCTGAGACAATCATTTTAAGCAGATCTGTGGTTATGGAGCATATGTGAAGTAGTTGTCATCTCTCAGCTGATCAAATGCCTTATACTGTCTCAGGTATTTAAAAAAAATTAAGTCTATTGCCAATCTGTTTATTCATGGAATTCTTCATATCAACTTAATTTTGTTTTTACTTTTGCTTTCTTGTTTGTTTGTTTTACTTTTGTATAATTATATGTAAGGCAACAAGTTGAAAAGTCTGGATTGTAGCTTTGTGGTTTTATAAGGAATGACTTTTGGGGAAGAAATTTTTCCTGAAGTAGAAGTGTGTATATTTTACATGAAACATGATGGGGCAGTATATGGGTTGCAGAGACCAAATTCATTTAGTTCAGATAAAATGTTAATATGTGTTCCACTGACATTGACATATACATCTGCGCTCTGGGGACACCACTTACCACTTATCAACTGAGAATTGCCAATCCACTATCTGTCTTTTAAGATAAGCATGAAACTTAAAAGATATAAAACTGGGTACCATTACTGTTCATCAATTCAAATTAACTGTACTAATAAATCTGAATTAGGAACAGATTTATATTCACTCCCTTGTACAAACTTCTCAAAAATAGATCCAAATGAATATCCAAAGAAATATGTGATCCTAAAAATAATCTTTTTAGATACACAAAAATGACACCATGAACAGAAAAAAATCAAGTTCACATCATCTTTTACACACACACACATACATACACATATAAAATTTTATGCAAATTTTGGTGGGAGGTGATATTTGTGTAAAGTCTAGAATGTATTCTGTAACTAGTTATATATAAACTGAGTAAGTTAAGGAAACATTTTTCACATTCACCTTTTGATAACATTCTGATCTTGGGTTTTTCAGAGGTTTTATCTTTGTTTTTATCCTTTTCTTTTTCTCTTTCAGAGTCATCTTTCCTAGATTTATCCTCCTCTTGCAGGCTGGGAAAACTGGAAAGCTGTAAATGAATTGATTCCTGTTGGGGAAAAAATATAATAATTTAGGGCCAGATTTAAGAATCTCTGTCTGGTTTCCATTTTGCATAGAGATTATTAAGAACAGGAAAATGAAAGCCAGGTACAGATTTTTTTTCTTAAATGGTAAAAAAATTATACCTGTCAGAAAAATAATTGCTCTTTAAAATGAATTAACTTTGGAGGTCAATGGAAGGTCATGAGAAGGAGCTAGTACTAAAACTTTGCCTTGTGAATATTAACCGCAAGCAAGCTAAATTCCTGTAGATCACAACTCTTATTTTCTCTATAGGTTTATTTTTAAACACTTCGGAAAAATTTCTTTATCAATAAGTTTGCATCACAGCTACGATCATGTCTTAAAAATTAACATAAAAAAGAGGCTTCTGCAAGTTCTTTTATATAATTCCTTGAACGGAAAAAATTGGCACAAGCACAGACAGACAGATATTACATGAATCATAATTACAGGAAAAAACAGACATAAATACAGGCTATAATAGCCCATTTACAATTAAAATGTTGTTTCAGAGCCACATAAATACTGATTTCTATCACTATGAAAAATAAAAATACAGAATTGAAGGAATCCTAGATATGGGTTACCCTATGTTGCTTACAAAAGCTATTAATAAAGCATTAAAACTTACAATAAGCACTGCCTTTTGGAAAAGGTAGAAAATAGGACTCTATTTTCCATCAATTAAATATAAATATTTAATATTATTTTAATTCTAGTATCAGTGAATCCTTTCAAGATGTAAGAGTCTCTTGAACTAATGCTTGGTTGACCATTTACAGTATTTGGACTGGATCCACTTTTGTATTTATTGATTTTGTACTGAAACAGATCATTTCATATGAACTCATATATCAGCCATTTGGATGATAGTATGTTCACTGTTTTGAAGAAGAATGAGCCAAATTATGTTTTTCAGTTTTATGAAAAAACTATGCTATGATTAAAACTATGACAAATGAGCCAACATTAAGCCCACTGGTTCTTATGTAAGAGATCATCTAATGGGAAAACTTTCTTCCACTGGCGACATTAACATTTATGATGTAGGGGAAAAAATATGACTAATAGTGTTTCCCACTGAAAACTAAACTAAGACTTTTCTACATGTGACTAAACTGATGTCTCTACATCCTCAAATTATGGCCAAACTGGGATTCTTAATGATTCTTGGTAAACCTAGCTGATCTGACAAACAGAAAACCAAAGTCCTCCAATGGCAAGTTTCTTTTTGGGGAGGGGCTCTATTGTGTATTCTGGGCTGGGATAAAAAGTCACCATGGTTGGAAAGCTGTATGATATAGAGGATGCATTAAAATACATTCTCATGGTAAATAGTTATCTTAGCCGGGTTTTCTGATATCCACATGTTTATCCCGGGGATGGCCATATACAAAACTGAGTGTAATCTGATAATAAGGTCTTTTATCACAGCACTTGGGACAGAAATGTCTTAGTCTGCAAAGATTCAGGCAGACTTTGGTGTTACAGTTTGCTTCCACTTGCTAAGGAAAAAGCTGGAACATTTTTGTTTCAAGTGGGGAAGAATCGATTTGACAGTGGGTCAGGAGAGGAAAGCGAGGGTCCCAGGTCAGGAAGTGGTCTCATTACTTCTTCAAAACTGATTGATCCATCCAGCCTCGGCAAGTTTAAATCTAAAATCAAAGAGGCTTGGAAATATGAATGCGACAGCAGAGGCTAAAGGATATTATTTTTTTTTTTTAAATGTACAAATTCCTGCCACGTGCCTTTTCTACACGTTATGGTGTTGAAAGAACACACGAAGTGCTATAGAGTTGGTAAAAAACAATCTGTTCTTTTTTAATATTTTTATTGATATGCTCAATAATAAAATACAAGTGTTAAATACATCAGTACAGGATAACTTTATCTCCAACAACAGGAAAAGAATGATTCAAGTTGCAGCAATACACTGATAGGTAAAGAGTATAACATTAGAAAAGAAAACACTTCCTTTAACTTAAGGACAGACTGAACCATCTGCTATGGGTCTGAGATCAAGTAATACAGGTAGCAAAAGTTTTTTCCCACACAGGAAAATGAAGGCAGTTTTCCAAATACTGTGAATACACACACATTGGGGGAGCCATACAATCCGTATGCCGTACACTTCGGCCAGTGTTGTCGGGGATTCAGTTCCCACATGTTGTTAAGTGCCGGTGGTACCTAATGCAGGCATTGGATACAAGCTCAAAGGTCTGCTTCTTTATTCTCTAAAAGAGCAGCATGGCCACTTGCTTATATGTGTGTGAGGGGGTGTGGGGGGCGGGCCCTGCTCCCACCGCCTCAGCCAGTCCCAAGGAAGGCTTGCAAGTTCTAATTCCTACAAAGCTAGTCTCAAGTTACTCAGCATGGGGCCAGCAGGAGCAAAGTACCATTTGCCTCTTATTTCTCTGCTCCAATTGCAAGGAGTAACCTAGTCTTAAGTCCAGGGTGGGTACAATGATACAGATGATCACTTGAAAAAAAACCTCCTCCCAGTACCTCATCAAATAGGATTAAAAAATCAGATGAAATCTATAAAGGCTGTGTTCTTCTGCCTGGCATTCGGAGTAGGGGACCACTGGGGCATTATTTCTCTCAGAGTCTGTCATTCTGCAGAATTAACATGTATTGTGTGCATTACATCACAAGCCATCCATCCACATTGAATGATATAAGCTGTGATATTCGCCTCATTCCCCCTTTTAAATCTCCAAACAAAAAAGAAGCACAAATAAAATGCTGAACAAAAGCCACACGTTTCTCAGAGCCCAAGGAAAATAAAACTTGTATAAAACATAGTGATGGCTACTGAAAGCTAGCTCGCCCTTGGCGTACGACATGGGTGGCAGGTTGAGGAAATGAGGCTGGGGGAAAAAATACTCTAAGGATGAAATCTACGAGGAATTTATTTTTGGTCCTTTGAAAGAAAGTGCTCTCAACGCTCTCTGTATCCAAGAGGAAAATTTTGAGAATTTTAATGAAATTATAAAGAGAAAGGCAAAACACAGCCCCTCAAAATAATGCTAACTTAATTTTTCCTCCTCTGAGTTCAGATCAATCATTTTACTTTTGTCCTGACTGTTCTCAGCCTCTGATAAAACAAGGAAAAATTTTAACAGCAAGACCATTTTTCTAAAAGCAAATATGATGCCTGAAAGGCAAACAAAAATAAATACCATGTGAAGAGTTTTGTTGGAAGTTGAATTTTTAGAGCTGAACAGCCTTGCTGTAAGGAGCAAAAATTAGGTGTAAGGATGTGCAGCAAAGTATTAATAATATTAACTTAAATTCACATTCATCTCAGATTTATTTCTGGACCATTTTTCCGGTAGTGAGAAATCTCCACCAAAGGCCCTAAAAGTATGTGTCCAAAGCTCAATGCACCTTATTCACTATTTCTGAAACTTCCTAAGAGCCAAAATTTGTGTTTTTATAGGCAAGTGCAAGACTCTCCACTAAGGGAGGAGACGTGGTACTTAGGAATGTATTTGGTTCAGTCTGATCAAGAGAGAGCCTTTGAGGAATAGCAGCACGACCGTGCTTACATTTTAATCTAAATTCTTTTGAATTCCTTTCCATGTGCAGTATTCAGAGGGTCTGGAAAAAAAACAAATGTAATACTTTGAGACTGTTCAACTAATTTAGGGTGTCTCAGAAACGGGGGAGGAAGCTGGACTTTGTCCTTCTTCAACTAGTTTGTGCTCCCCCCAAAACACTGTTTAATGCCAAATGAATCCTCATGCACACAAAGTGGGTCCCGTTCCCCCATGACCCATAAAGACAGGGCGTATACCTGGTCCTGAAGACTTTCCCCTCCTGGTCTGGCCGAGGACTCTTCACAGACAGCAAGGCTGCGAGTCAATTTACCTTTTCCTGCTCCTGACTGGGGAGGCGAAAGAAATGGGAAGGAAAGGAAAATAAAGGGAAAAAAAAAAAAAACAACCAGGAAATAAACTCAGGCTGTCAAAACATCTCCACCTTCTCTGGACATTCCCAAATCGAAATTTTTAAAAGCCAGCTTCAAATCCATAGCTCAGGGCTGTCTACACTGGTTCCAAGTCTTGGACCCCTAGGCTGATGGGAACAAAGCGTCTACTTTGGCTCAAAGCATCAGATCTGTGTTGACGGCGATGCAGGTGGAGGAGAGCATGGAAGAATATATTTAAAGAAAACTCTTAGCAAACTGCCCATCGCACTGGGAACATACAAAGAATGTACAAGCAAGGAAGAAAAGACAACACAGATGGATTCTACTAAAACTGGATTTGAAAGTGATCTGACTGAGAAAATATGTTAAAAGTTGAAGACCGTATCCTAAACATCAGAACCTGTTTACTTCAAGGCAGAAACTAATTGGACATACAAAAAAATTCCCCCCAAATTTGATTTAAAATGAAAAAAGTGAGCAGCGATTCATTTGTAAAGCACTGTCAAATTTGCCAGGATCAAATATATATACACTGCAGCTATGTGAACCCTAAATGCTCTAATTAAAAAGCACACAGAGCGAGAAAGAAAGAGCAGTGTCAACACGACCACATTAAATACAGGCAGCATGGGTACAGCCAAGATCTACATACAACCCTGTGCCTCCTTGGCAAATCCTCTACCCCTATGTGACATATGCATATCAGGTCAACGCAGAACTCCAGAACCCTACCTTGGATTTTCTTCTCTCTTGGTTCTGAGCCACCAGCCGCCTCTGTATGTTAGAAACAAAATCAAACAGACAAACAAACAGTCAACCAACAACCAGGAGAGGGAAGTGGGGGGGACAGAGAGAGAAAAAGATGTCACTAGAGTTGAAAAATAAATAACAACAGCAATCAGGCATTATAACCATGGGGGAGGAGGACTCCTGCCCTTGCTCCCCCAAAACTTTTGACCATTTAGCTTTACTCCTTCCCTCCTTACAGAAGCTCATGCATGCTTAGTCGCTCCACTGTGTCTGACTCTTTGTGACCTTATGGACTGTAGCCCGCCAGGCTCCTCTGTTAACATGATTCTCCAGGCAAGAATACTGGAAAGGGTTGCCATTTCTTTCTCCAGGGGATCTTCCCGAACCGAGGATTGAACCAGTGTCTCTTACATCTCCTGCACTGGCAGGCAGGTTCTTTACTATGTGAGCCACCAGGGAAGCCCCACAGAAGCTTGTTGGGGAAGGCAAAGGCTGGCCCTGAGGTCATTTGGCCATTATGCCATTATCTGCCTTTGTGCATTTATGAAATAAAAACAGTTAACACTTTTGTAGTTTGGTTCACAGAAAATCAATACAGGTTATTTACAAGTCTAGTTTGTTTTCCTTCTACCAAATCTCCTTCTCTCATAAATCCTGACCACTTAAACATATCACTTGTTGAGTACTCTGAATCACCCCCAAACTGCCCCCTGCCTCTTCCAGGGCATTCTCTCTTCCTGGCTGGGAATTCTAAGCTTTTCTGCTGATAAGAATCGATGCTTAGCCTGCGCAAGAAGGTCAACAGAGCTCATGTCTTTGATATTTCTTGGTCTGTCATGAGCTGACCCTTCCTCTTTTCATGGAATACAAATCTATTTTTAAAACTCAGCTAGTAAAAAGCTGCCTTAGCAGAAGCCCTCCACAAACTCCTTGAGGTGGTCTGGAAATTAATATGGAGAAGCTGTGGGAAAATTCAGTCATTAAATATGTTCTTTGTGTATATATATATATATATATACACACACATACTATTTCAAAGGGCATTTTGACCAGAATGTACTGTTTAGTCAGAAAAAAAGGACTAATAAATGGGAAAAGAGAAGATTTGTTTTATGAATTTTCTGTTCATTTAACTTGGGATTCCCAGGTGACTCAGTGATAAAGAATCTGCCTGCCAATGCAGCGGGGAGATGTGGGTTCAATCTCTGGGTCAGGAAGATCCCCTGGAGGAGGAAATGGCAACCCACTCCAGTATTCTTGCCTGGAGGATCCCATGGACAGAGGAACCTGGGGGGCTCTGGTCAATGGGGTCTCAAAGAGTTGGACATGATTACACATGTTCATTTTACTAGTCAAACTCTTTACAAGCAAGAAGACAAACAAACCTTCAGAGTATCTTCAAAATGAAAGAAAGGGGTGCACACAGCAGTATGACAAATGGGATTTCTCCAGGCTCACCTGTAATTCCAGTTTCTCCTCCTCGTCCAGACTTTCAGATTTAATCACACCATTCTCCGGAGTGGCCGTCTCCTGCTCAGGCCCACCTTCCTCCACTATGGTCTGACTCAGGTCTCCTGGCTCAGACATTCTCCCAGATGCAAATTAAAATCACAAGGTTTGACACCCTATAAGGTGAAGACATCAGAAAGTAAAGTCAGCGCAGGGTGAAGTCTTGACCATTATGGTTGAGATACTGGATTCTTCCCTTTGTTCTCAAAATCAAATGAGCAACTCCAGCCTCCCTGCCAATTGCACCGAAAGAGAATAAAACAAGACCAAATCAAGGACCCCAGACAAACACCAAGAGGCAGATTTGGTCACTCAATCCACGACCCTTGACACACACATACACACGCTCCTATCAATACACCTTGCTGTCAGGGTGGATCAATACATCTTAAACTGAGACACCCAAGTCCCACACACCTCCCGGTTCCTATGCTCCACTCCAAAATGGAAGCAGAAGAAAAAGAGAGTATTTCCCCAACTCTTCCTCCGCTTCCGAGTTGGGAGGTGGTACCTGTTCTACAGCATCTCTAAGATGACTCACAAATGATTTGCAAGTTTCAACCATAGACATACCTTCCTGGGTCTAAGGGATTCAGTACACTCTACAGGGGGAGAAACCAACGTAAGAGGTAATAATTCAGAATACATACAGGATCCCAATATGGCAATAAACCATCAGGGACTTCAGACTTCAAACTGACAGAGATACTATTAAAAGCAGAAGCTCTCCCCCAGCCCCTGTCAGTGGCTGGTGCTGTGGAGATCCTTCGGAAGTAACTCTCAGGCAGGGAGCTCCAATGAAGTTATCACAACTGAACTCTGATGCTCCAGGCTCATAAGAGATGACTACACAGATGCTAGAAATGACTTTTCTAAGTATAAGCCTGTTATTAGTATTTTTTTCTCCCTACCTCCATAAAGCCCCTGACAGTTCCCCTTCTGATGTGCTGTCAAATGAGGCTCATGAATAATTCAGCTTTTACTTCCTCCTCAGTTTTTTTTTTTTAAGAAAGAAAAAAGGAGAAAAAGGAAGGAAAGGGAAAAAATAGAGGAAAGAAAGAAGGAAATAAAAAAAAGGACAGGAAAAAAGAAGAAAGGAAGGAAGGAAAAAAGAAAAAATAAAAGACAGAAAGACCTTGTAGCCTAGAAAGTCACTTCTTTCACAAAAATTCCCAAGTAATGACTGCCCTGTTCCCAGTCATTACAACAGTAATTATTAATGGACATATCAGTGTCTTGATATGTTTATCTGGGAGTGTTTAAGTACCATATACTAATTCAGTAACTTTATTTCCAAGTGGACATAGGAAGCATGAGAAAAATCTAATAAGACAGTAATTTCTGTTGCAAATATGCTAAGACCTACCATGATAGGACAGATGGTATTTAATGATACTGTTAAAAAAACACAGGCTCACTTGGCAAAGGATTGTGGGGATGGAAAAGGAAAAGTTTTCATCAGGGATGATGGAGTTTGCGAGGGGCCAGTGAGCAAGGCTCAGAGGTTTGAGGAGGTTTGAGGATATTCCCTTCAGTGTACCCGACAGATCTCTCATATTTCAGTGACACAGGGGAGAGATGCAGTTAACCAAATAAAAAGTTCTGTTTCTCAAAGCAAACAGTTTGTTTCTCAACGTACTGAGTCAGGGGAGGAGACAGGACTTCTGTTGCCCTAACTTTTTTTCCTGGAGCATTTCAATCAAAAACAGATCGTGACCAGATTTCTTTAAAAAAATGAAATGCACAAATTGAGCTCTAATTTTACAAACTCTGAGCCAGCTGACTCCCTTATACAGATGCTGTCTGTTTGGGTGGCCTTTCAGGAACTGTTCCATGCAAACATGCACATTTACAGACTGAGGAAAACATACAGATGAAGTGATAGCCATCCGATGACAGCTCTTTACCTTTCGTGCAGGAGTCCGGCTGCCGGTCTTGGCAACTTAGGAGCGGCTTCTGTCCTTCTTCGCTGGGAAAATCCACACGTGGGATCAGAGACAACGGGAGTCCCATGTCCCCATTAACAGTTCAAAACGCCCATCTCCATGTGATTCCCTTACACGGTCTGACACATGGTCCACCTGAAAAAAGACGAAAAGTCAACAGTAACGATAATGGCAATAATCATGGTAGGGGCAAAGGACTAAACAAACAAGACTGGGTTCCTAACACTGATGACCGGCCTCCAGCAAACCACGTTCACGGCTTGATCCACTCCACCTGTCCCAAGCTGCCTGCTTCTTCTCTAATGAAGGCTCCAGCCGGCTGTTCAAGTCAAGAGCGGCACCCACGCAACGAGCTAAAATTAACAATTGCATTATGCGCTGAAGATTACTCACTTCATTTTTAACCTTTTTTAGTGAAATCTCGCACTTTATATTAAAAAAAAAAAACAACAAGCTTGTGTGTTTGCCTCCATGACAATCCAGATCACCTAAGAGCAAAAAAGTCTTGCCTCCCTTTTTTAACCCCAGCCTTTGTCTTAATTATAGATCAATATAATCTCCAGAGTACTGTTTTTTTTTTGGTGACTCTTTTCTTTAGGAAAGCTATCCTAAGAAAGCACGTTGAATGATTTTTGACTTAATGAGGCATTAGCTGTAAAAGTGAAAAAAAAAAATACAAAGAAAGGAAAAAGAAAACTTTCATAACGATATTGTTGAGAGTGCTCTTTTTTTTCCTCCACTGACAGTTCAGGAAGAATTCCTAATATTCTCGTCGCTGGGTGAACACCATCAATCGGTCCCCCACCCTCCCCATGAGGACTGCCACCACCAGCTGGGTATTCTGTTTGACAGCGAAGCAATCCTGCCAGAGGGATTCAACAGACATGCAAACTTTTGAACCTGTTGAAAACAATCCCTGCTAGAACGTGCACTTTCCTTTTCTCGCAACTCCTCCAGGAGCAGCAGCGAAGACAGCCTGAATGCAAACAGAGACGGATTCCTAATACCATTTGCCCAACCCAAGCTGTATCTCTCTCCCAGCGCTGCAACTCTACCCTGGCGCACATCTGCTGAGTATAACAGCCTGCACACGTGTTCCGCCACAGACCCGACTTTGAAAACGCTCAGTGCATCTCAGTTATTTACTCTGAAGTTTAGAAACCCTCCCTGGCCCCCCCTCGCTCCCCCTCCCAAGCCGCCAGGAGCACAGCTGGCTCCTCATCAGGTTTTACTGCAGCTTGATGAACAGCCTATTGGGTTATGACTCCATTTGTTGTGTGAGAGGAAAACAACTGTTGAAAATTCAATCGTTTCTACAGTCAATCCTTTCCAGCTTGATTGACGGCTTTATTAAAATGGCTGTACAAAGTGTTTCTTGTGTTGTTAAAAATTACATAACTATTTTTTAAGGACATATTGGCGAAGGAAATAAGAAGTTAGAATCAAAATGCATTGGTCATCGACAGTAATTTTAATTTTTCAATTTTGACCAGTTTTGCGTCCTAAACACTTGATATTAAATAGAAGTCAACATGCCTTAAAATTAGGATATATTTAAACAACGGGCCACATATCTAATATGTCTTAAAATAGAGGCACCTGTGATGGATGGATTTACCAAATGCTTTCTGGCTTCTGTTTTCCTTTTGTCAAAGAGAATGAAGTTATCAATGATCACTGCAGCCTTCCCATCTCCTTTTTCTGATGCTCCTATTTGCACAGCGGGGTTAATCCAGCCGGTGAAGTGCTCGTGCGGTTTTCAGATCTAAGCCTTAGATGCCTTATTCCAGCCCCAGTAGGTGGATGCAAGATATAATTCTTTCCACGAAGAAAGAACAAACTGATATTCACGTAACCATCTCAGAGCGTGAACAGCCTGGATATATAGTGTGTGCGTAATTACCAGGACACGTTTGGAAATAGCACTGTGCTCTAAAGCCAGCGAGGTATTATTCTTGCATTCCTGAATCATAAAGTCATCATCCACCAAGATAAAAGGGAGTATGGGCATATGGGAACGAGCAGAGAGGAACATATGGATCACAAATATTTTTGTAACTGATTAAAATTGTTCTCTTTGCTAAGAAAGTGTTGCCAGGAAATCAACCCTAGTCCAGCTTTTCTGTTCCCCTAACTAACCCGACTCTTCCTCTGTCATTTAATCTTCACTTGTTCCGATTTCTCCCATTTTACACAGAGAGGCAAAACCATGTCTAACAAATATATTTTACCCAACATTTGGTTAATGGATATTCTGGCCAAGTGTCAAGTGTTATGTGGTTGTGGTATGTGGGGAGGGAGAAAAAGAGGAGACACTCAACAAATGCACAAAATAAAAGTTACTGCAGTTCTTTCAGTTACAAGATTTTAACCATAGATTAGGAGGTGATATTGAGCAAAGGCAGGCAATGAACAAGCTATAGGAAACTGATCAATAACACTAGCAGCTATTTACAATGAGGACAATAGTGACCATTTCACATTCTATTCATGTTGTTTCTTATTTTTTTGGCTGACTTTAGAGTCGGACACGACTGAAGTGACTTAGCAGCAGTAGCAGCAGGGTTGCAGAGTAGCAGCTGAGTTTGTGGGGATGAGAAAGAGAGGGAGAGAGAAGTACAATGCAAAAGACCAAATATTCTGTCTTTCATCATCACCAACAAAATAGGTGTGTCCTAATTGTCTATGTGTGTGTGCATGTTACATATATTAATCGCTGGGCTGTTGGGTGGAGAAATAAAGCTTGAGGTTTGATTCCAATTCTAGCAGTGATTTATTTCTCAGAGGATATCTAAAATGGGACATCAAATTCTATTTGCAAGCTGGGAGGGCCACTTTATTAGTCACTTTTGTCACGGTCCTTCTACTCAAAATCAGCAGAGGATGACTCATCCCAAATCACTATAGGTCCTTTATGATGAAACAACATAATCAAGATTTCCTTATGTGAACAATTGAGATGGTTCTCGCTTCTACACCATTCCTTCTTTTTTTAGCTGGTCGCAGTTCTGCAAATGTAAGCTGCTGGCGAACTGTGATATTAGTCATCTGTCAGTTGGCTGCAAAAGGTATTTAAATGCAACCCCTTAGCAACCAAAGACACATCCTAGTCTCAAAGCAGTTATTCTGTTAAAGTTTTAAAAAAATAGTTTGAAGGTTTAAGTTTAAAGACTTAAAAAGAGAGAAAAGTAATTGAAATGTAATCCTTTTAGAAATGAGAGCCACCATGGCATCAAGGCATGAACAGAAGGTACAGATTAATACCTTCAGTGAGCTTGAATATTCCCCCAGGTTACAGAAAGATGTCAATACGAAAATTTCACATAAGTTTACTTTCCCAAAGAAAATGTTTTCCTTCAATATACATGTATAAGAAACACTCAACCAGGAGTTCTATCCTTTCATTAAACTCCTTTTGGTCAACTCCATGCACAAGCATTCTGTAAGATTCTTGAACCACCCATGCAAATGCCAAAATAACCGACAACTGTTTTGGAGGAAGAACCTAGGAGGAGATTTAAGAAGAGGAATTTTCATACTAGGGGTTTAAGGGTAGAATTATTTTACATGAATATTCTTATTTCAACTTGGATAGCTAAGCGGTTTATAAATATACAGTAATTCATATGAAGAACAGCACTTTTTCTTATTACAGCAAACTGGACACAAACATAACCTTCATCAACATTTATCAGGCTTCCAATAATGGAAATAACTGATGTCAAAGCTTTGGACATAAGAACAGTACCACAAAAATCATAAGTGCCTTTAAAAATAAGAGGGGTCGGATCTCAATAAAAACATTCCAAGGAAAAAAAAAACAATGTTTCAATTCTTTACTTTCCTAAAAAGTGTTCATGGAATCTCTACCATGTACAAGGATGTGCTAATACAATCTCAAAAGGAAAAATCTTTTTTTTTTTAAAGAATATAATAAAAGTTAAATAATTCTTATGGATCCACATGAAAAAATTTAAACAATTTTATTTTCATCATCCTCTTTTTGATTAGTCATCAACTGGAAGATAAAGATGTATTCTGTTTTATAATTCTTAAATGTTTTCTCAGTGTATTTCAAAAGAAGAAAGGCATAAACTTGGGAGAAGGAAAGAATGTACTGGGTCCCATAATAAATATTTGGATATCCCCACAGAGTGAACTAGTTGATAAAATTAATAAAGCAAAATGTAGCAGAGACTGACATAAGATTCTACATTTGGGTTCAAAAAAATAGTTGCATAATTTTGAATTTTTAGTTTAGACAAGAGAAGACTTAGGGAGGACAAATAGCTATTTTCTTATGCTATTTTAAAACATTCAGAAAACAAGGAATTGGTCTTACTTGATATTGCCTCAAAAGTTAGCACTAGGCAAAAAAAAAAAAAAAACCCACAAAGAACAACCTACCTTTTTAAACACAGAACTACCATATGACCCAGTAATTCAACTCCTAGATGGATATCCAAAAAAAAAAAAAAAAAACCCAGAAACCTAGGACTAGAACACCAATGTTCATGGCAGCATTATTCACAATGGCCGAAAGGTATCCATCAGTGGATGAATGGATAAACTTAATGTGGTATACAGACGATGGAATATTACTCTGTCTTAAAAAGGAATGAAATTGATGTTGCAATATGGATGGACTTTGAAAATATTATTCTTAGTAAAATGAGTCAGACACGGAGAACAAATGTGGTGTGATTCTGCTTACACAAGGTACCTAGAACAGGCAAATTCATGGAGACAGAAAATAGAGCAGAGACTATCAGGAGCTGGAGGTAAGGAAGGAAGGGGTTACTGTTTAACTGGTACAGAGCTTTGTGGGGGATGATGGAGAAGTTGTGAGTATAGATGTGATGGCTTCACTGTTTAATGCCACTGAATTGTACACTTAGGAGCAACTAAAATGATAAAATATTATGTATATGTCACCAGGAAAGAACTTAAAAAACTCTTTTCTTCTAGAATATGATTTAAAAGGAAACAAATCAATATACGTACAAACAGACCAAAGGCAGAAAACGACAGAGGAAGTGGCCTTCTACTTTACAAAACTGCTTCTGGGGTACTGATAACACTGATATATGTAAGGACAAGTGTGGTGGATGTAACCTGCTTGGTGTTGCTGATTCAAAAAGGTACCCAATAAGGACCATCCTCCTTCTCCTCATGGTCATCTTAGCAGTCTCGTCTTTGGCAAGACGAGCTTTGTTATTTAACCATCCAAAGTGGAAGCTGCAGGGATGAAAGGTTAGGATGTGACGATCTTCAGACTCTTCCACTGCATCTCTACTAGAATCAAGGTGTGTTTGGCCAATGTGTCTTCATCCACAAAAGGCAACAGAAACTACTTCTAACTGCAAGACAACCCCAGGTGCATCTTACTGCAATACAAACACCCACTGTCAATCATCTGGATGAGAGGGCTGGAGCTAGCCGCTCTGTCACATCACTGACTCAGTATTTTGCACACTTTTTTTTTAAACGGCAGATAAGGAGAGTTTTCTGACCAAAATAAATAGCACAGAGCACAAGGCCAGTGGCCCTGCTGCCACGTTAGACTGAGAAAGCATTGAGGGTCACTTAAGTTTGACTGGGCGACCCCTGGGACCACTCCCAGGATTTTAAAATAGTCTCAAACTTTCATAAGCCATGCAGGGTAATCACCACCTTATGTTTCTTGCCTCAATCTGTTAATTGTCTAGGCATGACTTATCTATATACAAGGTAGTGTCACTAACCTCCAGTCATGTGCAAACTCAAAGAAAATGTGCGAGTACTCAGAGAACCACAGCCTTGCCAAGAACCAAGAATCAGCCAGTCTAGCTGATACTAAATGCATTGTCTTGGAGAAGATCCACAACCAGATAGTGGCGGAGCTGGGTCAAAAACACTGTCATTTAGACTGAGGATCAGAGCTCTTCTTAAAACCACATGTTCCTATAGTGACTGGGGCTTTATTAGAAATATAGACAAGGTGAATCTAATCTGTTCCATTAATTTCCAGGGTATTTCAAGAGATACATTTCTTCCCCTGAACCACTATCTTCTTCCACTAGCCAGTGTATCTTCATATACTGCAAAGAGTCTGCATGAATAGTCTGCCTGATAATGGCATGTGTCTTTCTTGATATTATCCCTAATATTTTATGGACACGTGGACCTCTAGACATCATGCTTGGCATTGTTCTTTGAAACCCCCAAAAGCCTATAAGCCACAGTCATCAGAATGACCTCAAGTTATAGGCTAACCATCTGCCCAATTTCCTCCTTCACTTCTACAGCTCATGGTACCTTCTTTCTAGAGGCCATACAGGAATCAGATGCCTGCAAGATTCCCAGATAAAGTGTACTCACATTTGTTAAAATGTGGAATAATGTATTTGAATCTACTGGGGCCAGAACACGTTTAATATTGAGAAATGAACGTCTTCCTAATCTTTAAGCAAAGAACCGGAATCTTAGACTTGGGAAGTTGTTTTTTTCTTCTGAGTGTAACTAAAGCAAATTTTCTGGGAACATAAGTAACACTGCTGGGATCTTATAGCTAACAATGCCATGTAACTCTGGTTTCTTAATAGACCTTCCAGGAATTCTACCACATTACACACTTACCCTAAATATTTCCCTCAATATCACTGCTCCATAATCTCCTGGGACGAACAAAACTATTTTAGGGAAGGGAGGGGGGGTGATGAATTGAAATGATACGTTTGCTTGAATGTTATTAATCTCACAGATGTTAGAACTTCTGTATTCTCAATTTAGTTCAATAAAGTATTTTAAAATGTCCTCTTTCAGTGGATCTAGATGCCAAAGATATATAATCCATTATTGATGTCCATTTATGTATACTGGTGGTGAAGTGGTACAGAATTCGCCTGCCAATGTAAGAGATGCAGGTTTGATCCCTGGGTCGGGAAGAGCCCCTGGAGAAGGATCTCCAATACTGGAGTGGCAACCCACTTCAGTATTCTTGTCTGGAGAATTCCATGGACAGAGGAGCCTGGTGGGCTGCAGTCCACAGAGTTGCAAAGAGTTGGATGCAGCTAAGCACACACACATGTATACTGGAGACACCTTGTAATCGGACGAGGATATATCATGAAATGCAGATTTTCAACTGTGGCTTAAAGAATTCAAAGTTATACAAATTCATCATGAAGAGGAAAAGCCCTTCAAAAAAAGGCTAGTGATAAATATTAATTTTATTCAGCACATCTGACTGAACACTTTTGTCTTTTATTTCTATAAGAAGCGGAAGTAGAATCTGTCATTTCAAAAACAAAGAAACTGAACAAATGTGATGCAGTTATAGGTGCCAGAATGTGAGCTGTTCAGGCTACTAAAACCTTTCTTGCAGAAAAGAAGAAAAGAATAGACACTTAGGGAAAATGAGAAAAAGCAAAAATAAGTGGATAAATTATTATTCTGTTAGATTTTTGAAATGGTGATAAGGTTTGTGTTCTGTCCATTTATAATTTGGGAAAAGTAAGAGGCTTTCATGGCCACAGTGTCTTTATTTTCCCTTATGTCAGTGGATAATGTGTGGTGCCATCGCCTGTGAATACTTCAAGTCTTAAGGTTGCTTTTTCAGAATTATTACTAGCTAATACCATCAGTACGTCTAATCAAAAGCAATCAACGTAGAAGTTTAAATTACCCACCCATGACCTCAGCTCTGCCTCCGCCCACCCCCGCACGACGCCAGAAGAATGGAAAGATTCTCCACCGGAGCAAAGGAATTAAAGGATGCTTCAACTCAAATAAAAAGCTAAAAGGTGGGCCTAAAGGTCTGTGAGTGCAGGAAGTGACTTCTACACCCATGAGGCAGGGAGAAAGGCAGGAGAGAGGTTTACTATAAATGGATATCTGCTGCTGCCATCTCAAGAAGAGCAGGGGAGATTTCAAGAGACACAGGAACAAAAGAGTTTTAATTCTGTCGGGCGGATCTGGGCTACAAATTGAGTATTAACATACTGACAGCAAATGGCAACTCACTCCAGGATTCCTGCCTGGGAAGCCCCATGGACAGAGGAGCCTGGCAGGCTACAGTTCATGGGGTCACCAACAGACAGACATGACTTAGCAACTAAACCACCACTGCATACTGACAGCAAGCTCTTTCCACAAGATCCAACAATCACACCATTAAATGCGTTTATTATTTACCTCCACATGGGTGATTCTGGAGCGTTTTCCATAGATTATTACACTTTATCCTCGTCTCAACTGCACTATTCATTGCTAGCCTCCAGTGAGTAAGACAATCGGTTGCCTACTCACCCTGTCTCTTTAGTGAGAGGGCAGCTGGCTGTTGGCTCCGTCCATCACTGAAATCCCCAGGTCTTAGAATCTCAGATGAGTCACCCTTTAACAAGGCTCAATGTTCTAACTAAGTAGTAAGAGTCATTCTCCCACTACTGTTACATAAACTACACAATGGCTGAGATTTTTGCCTGGCTAGCCTACTTCTGCACTAACTCCAGTGCTGAGAACAGCCCCTGAAACAGAGTAGGACCTGCTGACTCAGTGAATGAAAAAGGGCTCCAAGTTCTACCTGAATTCTGATCAGTGATGGCTGGGTCACTGTTTTTCTGCTTCTTCCATCTAAAAAAGCCAGGGCATGTACCCACTCAGAGACCTATTAACCAGTGTGTAAGGTTAAAGGAAAACACTCAACAGTGGCTAAAAGGGCAAAACCATGGCATGCTTTTGGACGGGTGATTCTCAAGAGGGCTTTGGTCTGACCGAGCTCTGTGTGTCTGTGATAATGGGCCAGGCCATTCACAGACAACACCTGCCTTTGGGGGGCCTTTTGGATAGGATGCTAGAGAAAGGAAAGAGATGATGCTTGTCCCAGGGGAGCTACCAACCCAATGAGAGAGCTCAGCAGACAGAGGGATTTGAGAGCAAAGCCATCCCCTCCAGATGACTAATGCATACAACACAAACGATACACTGTAGCCTGCCAGGGTCATAAGAGTTGGACATGGCTTAGTGACTAAACAACATACATAAAAGAGATAACTAACAAGAACCTACGTTATACATAGCACAGGGAACTCTACTCAATCCTCTGTGATAGCCTCTATGGGAAAATCATTTTAAAAAGAGTAGACATATGTATGACTGAATCACTTTGCTGTATACCTGAAACTCATGCAACATTGCAGCTCAACCATACGCCAAAAAAGAAAAAAAAGAAAGATAAAAGGAAAATGTGAACCCCTGACCTGAAGATCCACACGGAGGTGAGTGTTTTCAGGGCCTTGACAGTATGAGTTTTCCTGAGAAAGTGACTGCATCCATTAAATATATGATTTATCACAATTAAACTGGCCAGACAGTTAGGCCTTGCTCACATTTCCAGACTAAAAACAGATAGAGAAGTAGTGTCCCATTCCTTTGAAACTGCTTTTTTGGTTGGAAACTCTGCTTTTTTGGTCATTATATCGAGTTTCATGGACTCTCATCCAGTGCTCACTTCATTGGGCCCCTCACCTGTGCCATCAGGCCCCTGACCTGTGTCATCAGGCCCCTCACCTGTGTCATCAGGCCCCTCACCTGTGCCATCAGGCCCCTGACCTGTGTCATCAGGCCCCTCACCTGTGTCATCAGGCCCCTCACCTGTGCCATCAGGCCCCTGACCTGTGTCATCAGGCCCCTCACCTGTGTCATCAGGCCCCTCACCTGTGCCATCAGGCCCCTGACCTGTGTCATCAGGCCCCTCACCTGTGTCATCAGGCCCCTCACCTGTGCCATCAGGCCCCTGACCTGTGTCATCAGGCCCCTCACCTGTGTCATCAGGCCCCTCACCTGTGCCATCAGGCCCCTGACCTGTGTCATCAGGCCCCTCACCTGTGCCATCAGGCCCCTCACCTGTGCCGTCAGGTCTCTCAGATGACATACCCCCACCCCTCAAGATGCAGTGGTGCTCAGCCCACAAAGAGAAGGATAATACACCTACAGACTCCTGGCCATCTCTGCTCCATCTTGAATGCAGGGACCCTTTTCCCTCTTTTGTTTTTCCTCTTTCTCTACGCTGCCTAGTACAGTGGGACACAAAATTGCACTGACGCCCCTGAGGACTCAGCCATGAAAACTAAAAAGCCACTGTCCTGAGGTCAACAACCAGATTCTAAGAACAGATACGCTAAGAACACAAGCTTTCAATAAATGACTCCTTTGATCCTCAGACTTCCTGGGAGCAGATGCACTTGGAATGCTGGATACATGAGTTCACTTGACATCAGCATATTTTGGGTATTGGCTAGCAACACGGTGTTGGAGTTTTTCCTCCCCACAGTGAAATCTCTAGAAAGACCATTTAAACTGTAGATGTGGGAGAGTAAGTAACAACAAAACCATCATGGGGTGCTCAGGAATGCAACGGAGGAAAAAAGCCTGCATGAGAGACCTCAAGCACTGCAGAAAGTGGTGGGAAAACCTAACGTCTCCATTTCTGGAAGAGACAGGGAGTGAGAGGAGCTCTGTGGCTTCAGAGTCAGGACTTAACAGATGCTCAGGGAGGACAAATCTCTAGAAAAAGAAGGCCAATATGCAAAAGCAGTGCCTTGAAGTCTTTCTTTCTAAGCCATCAATGGTCTGGCTTGGGTTTGGACGCAGCTTTAAATATACGTGATCTAAAGCATTCCAGGTGATGAACATG